>NC_089587.1:23182570-23376202 GCF_019320115.1 Miscanthus floridulus | reverse complement strand
CGCGTGGCGGTGAAGCTTGAGCAAGACTTGGCGCCGATGAATGAAGGCAATAGTGAAAAGCAAGTGAAGTCAAGATCGATAAACCAATATGATCATATGATCATATGAAGTGGATCATATCATTGTTGATCGTGTTGGTGCATGTGTTGCATCAACATTGTAGGAGATGGAATGGAATACGCAAGGCAAAGGTATAACCTAGGGCATTTAATTTCACCGGTCATAGGTGTATAGAGAAGTTGATGATCGGGTTTAGGATAGATGGCCGTACTATCAAGAAGGGCAAACTTATTTGCATATCGATCATCTAAGTGCCACTCGAGTGATCTAACTTTGCATCGTTGCTAGGATTGAGTGGCGTGGCAAGTTGAGTGGCTAATCCTTTGGAAAATATTTGTGAAAATATGCTAACACATGTGCACAAGGTGATACACTGGTGGTTGGCACATTTGAGCAAGGGTTAGAAACTACACCGGCAGAGTGTCCGCCCATAGAGTGTGGACAGTCCGATGATGCCACCGGCGCCCTATACAGAAAAGATAGGGTCTCATAGAGTAGACCGGACACTGGTCATGTGGTGACCGGACGCTGGGGTCCTACGTCTGGTCAGTGGCAGTAGTGAGCGCGTAGGCATCGGTCTTTGACTGGACGCTGGCAGGGTACGTCTGATCAGGCTGACATACGGTGACATAAGTGACACAGAGAAGTTGGTGAAGGACCGGATACTGATGCTGCGTCCGATCGTGACCGACCGGACGCGTCCGGTCACTACTGGTACCTTACTGGAAATGACCGGACGCTAGGGTTGTTGCGTTCGGTCAGTTTGAGCAGCTGCATCTGGTCATCACTTGACCATTGAGATCAAGTGGCTAAGGTTGAATGGAGGCAACATTTGGCGAGCATCCGTTGACCAGACGCTGAGGTCCTGCGTCCGGTCGATACGACCGGAGCATCCGATCGTCCCGAGTTTTTCCCAGTGAAAGAGTAATGGCTAGTTTAGCCCAACCTCGATGGGTATTTTAGTAAGTGTTCATGGTTCCTTTGGTTATAAAGTCTTTGAGTTGTTGAGCTATACTTTTACTTGTTTGCGGGTTCGTCATTCATCGCCGTGGCGGATGCTCTAGTAGAGGGCTCCCGATAAAGACGGATAATCCTGATCGACGCTAGAGTAGTAGTTGATAACGTAGACGTGGTGTCTAGGCTAGAGGCTACCTTCATTTGCCTCGTACCCTCTGGTTAAGGGGTAGGCAGCAGGTGGTGGTAGCCTTATCCGTCCCTCATAATCCCCCATGTTTGGGTACGGTGTAGAGCTACAAGCTAGCCTCGCCTGGCAGACCAGGTGTGATCCGATGCCTGAAGTAAGCAAGTAATAGTAGAGTTTATCTATCCTTAGACCCTAAGCCATAGGAATCCATCTCTACCCTCATCAAGCTATCCTTGTGTTGTCCTTGGACAAATTAGCTAGAAGAAATACCTCCGTTCCCTATGGAAAATACGATACCCTAAATACTTCCCGGTGAAAGCTACAACAGTAATTTTGTACGCTTGCTGAATCTTTCTATTTATGTTAAGAAATACCAACAAGCTTTCTGGCGCCGTTGCCAGGGAACAGTTGCTATTTTCTTCGAACCTAGTTCATCCTCGTATCTGTATCCTTTATTTTTATAAAAACAAAATATTTTTCTTTTATCTTTTCAATCATGAAGCCATCATAATTCCAAAATCTTTCTTCTTCAAAGGGGGAGTTCCTGATTCACCACCAAAATCAACCCTTCATTCTAGGAATGAACTCCACCCTAGTTTAAAAGCTATGGTTCGGGCACAACCCTTCTCTAGGCTTGAAAATGAAAACCCTTGCTACCACCTGCTAGAGTTCGAGGAGATGTGTTCGTGCCTGAGCATCTCTGGCATGACGTAGGAAACACTAAGGTGGAAATTGTTTCCCTTCTCTCTCATGGGGAAGGCAAAGCAATGGTACACACACGCTATAGAAAGTATGAATGGGGACTAGTATGAACTTAAGGACAAGTTTTGTCTTGCATTTTTTCCCATGTCCCGTATCGTCTCTCGACCAAGGGCGATCCGTGACTTTAAGCAATATGGGAAGGAGTCTTTAGGTGCAGCCTGGGCCAGATTTTTAGTGTTAATTCACTCTAGCCTAGACTTGTCGTTGCCCTATGTCATGATATTGCATCTCTTTTGTTCGAGTATTGACATAAATGTTGACATATGCCTAGACATGACTGCCGAAGGATGGTTTACACACAAACCTATGATGGAACAAGTAAAATTCCTTGAAAACTTTATAGACAGACACACTTCTTCCATCATAAGAACCAAACCCCTCTAGGCCAATGTCATGTCGAGTGTTGAGGAATCTTCATTAGTCGAATCCAAACTCATACCATTCCTAGGTTCGACTCATGAGCCCACAACCGAACCACGAACACTGAAGGAACGAGTAATTCATCCTTCAGAGTTCCCTATCGAATATAGGGATTATGGCAATACCTCGAAATACCATGGGCACTAAAAGCTAACACTTCCTTCTAAGGAAGATTCCCCTAGGGTAAATCCATCAAAGGAATGATTAATGGAAGTGAAACATTCTTCCGAAGTAATTTAGATTCTTTCACCTTCCACGGCCATGCCTTGCTCGTTAAGGGGAACAAATGTAAAAGCCCTACACAATCCCACGGTCGAGATGAATATCTTGTGGAAACCCTTTTGCACAACATGCCGCTAGTCTCGACCAACAGACTCTTCAAAAGTTCGTCAGGACTCATCTTCGAGTGTTGTGGGATTGCTAGGGCCATACCAGTTGAAATAGACAAAATCAAGGTTGTCCTAGATTTCCACATCTTTGCCATCCTTGAGTTTGATCTTCTCATAGGCTACCCATTAGACAAACTTTTTCAAGTAAAACCTTCCCATGGGAACCTTAATGAAGAATTGGGAGAAACTGTTGTCGCTACACCTATCCCTTACCCAAAAAGTCCAATGGCAAAGCAGCATCCAACCATGACCCGTTCAAGGAGGTGAAGTTCATTTCCCCTTTTGTTTCACATTCTTGTGAAACGGAACATCCAACACCCTCGCTCAAACTTAAGCAACGTCCCTCTGGCCAACCAAACTCTTATGCCATGGACATTTCTAAAACACCAACTCTGGAAACTAAGGAGAATGATTCCACCATTGAGTATGAAAGTTTCCCTTTTGAGACCCCTCATGTTTCATGCTCACGTTTGGAGTCTTCAGAGTTTGTTATGCTTAGTGTTGCTTGCTGCTATGAGGAAGACAACCACCCATCACTCCTCATCTCTAAACATTTTAGGAGGATGGTTGTAGATGTCTTCGTTTATCACAAACATTGTAAATCCCGTAGTAGCACTGTGGTATGAACCTTGTAGCTTGAACATTAATGCTAAATGTTTGGTGGTAAAGCTGGGAACTATACCACCATTGATAGCTGCAAGATGAAGTTCCCAAGGTCGAGCTTGTGACCATAAATCAAGCACTGTCGGGAGATACCCAAGATTATCATAAAAATAATAAATAATATATGACTAACATAAAAAAAACTTTTAATAAAAGCAAGAACAGGTTGTCAGCTTAGTATGAACCTTCGGGTATTCTTGCCCGCTAACCATCATGATGCTCCTTGGTGATGAAACAAACTCAAAAAGAGATTCCAACCTTACACACTTGACTTTTACGCAAAAGTCCAAGTGTGGAGGAGAATGGTGAGAACATCGCTACACATTTCATTTATACCAAGGGCTACCTAGGTTTGATGATGTTAGCTCTACCTTGCTATAAAAAAATTTATTATAAAAAATGATGATAAAAAAATGTTCACCAACTCCATTACTAATTTTTGCCTCCATATGATGTTGTTCATGCTTTCTTTGTTTATGACATATGCACTTGTTGAGATGTATTCTCGCGAGTTACATCCATAGGCTTTTTAAATTAAGCATGGTGCTTAGGTTAAAATAGCCTTCTTTAATCAAAGTTTGACATGGTGTTGAATTTTAATTAATGAACTTGAGTTATTGTTTTCATAATCAATGAAAGTGAATACTATGATGGAGATATACCAAGGCCTATTTTACTCTACAACTTTACCTTAGCCTTGCTTGAGTACAAAAAGTCTGGTGAACAAACAAAAAAATAATAAACATAATAAATGAATAGATAATAATAATAATAAAATAAATAATAATAATAATAGTGATTAATAAATTTAGGCTCCACGGTGTACAAGCCAGTAGAGCCCTTGCTTGTTTTTGTTTCTTTGTTGAAAAATAAAGCAGGTACAAAATAAGTGTGGAAGAGATCTCTCAAGCACAGCAAACGCACATTCGAGATCTCCCACCAACATGTTGCACAACATCGAATGGTACATCATGCAGAAGGACAAGACAGATAGCTCAGAGAGGATTGGTTGTACCTTTTGGTTTAGCCAAACCACCTCTGATTCCCCTTAACTCCTTCCTCTACAACGTTGGTTTGTGCAACTCAACTCTCCTAAGTTTTGAAGTTTAAAACTAAACAAATTTAAAAATGCAAAACAATAATGCTTCATCTCCATGCTATCCTTGAGTTAAGTTTGCATACTCTTTATTCCTTGCTAAAAATCCTATAACTTGTGAACAAATCATCATAGGGACCCCATGTTATCTAAGTAATTGAAGTATGTGATATAGTAGGATGAAAAAGAACCTTGCTCTCTCATGTGAAGAACTTGGGATTTACTTTACAAAATCAAAATTTGAATAGCATGCTCCTCAATGATATGCAAATTCCTATCAAAGCCATATCTAGTGTTTAGAACATAAAACCTCCAAAAGTATGCTACTTATTCCTGCATTGAGTTTTGTCAAGTCTTGTTGACCCATGTTGAGAAAGTTATCATGCCCCCAAGATCAAGGTCACGTACACCCACATACATAAGCTATTCCTACACTAGGAATACGCTAAAACATGCATCTATCCACCAAAATTCTACTCCTACACTAGGAGTAGACAAAAACATGTCTTAGAAATAAATACTCCATGTTCTACAAATAGTGATCTCTCTCTCAATATGTGGTTTAAGAGACATGTGCTATGCAAAAGTATTGAGAAAAAAAGGGACACATGAAGGTCTCAAGGTATTGAAAAAAATAGGGACACATGAAGGTTCCAAAGAAAAAAAAATGGACACATGAAGGTCCAAGTATATAAAAAATGATGAGCACATGAAGGCTCATGTGAAAAAACAAGAAAGAGAAAGAAGATAGCCATGTTCTCAAAACAAAACTTATGAGAGAGATCACTCATATCAAGGAGTATAGTATAGGTATAAACTTTGTTTTATCCACACACTTGCACTTCTTGATCTAAGGGTATGACATCTTTTCTCCTTGATACAAGATTTGACTTAATAAAATACGCAGAGTAAGTATGCCTTCATATCTTTCCCTACCCAAAAGGTCCATATAAGCTTTCTAGAAGTAGGAAAGAAAGAAGGCAACACTATGATATGCCTTGGTGAGGAACCAAACACAAATGTGAGCGATCTGAGAGAATCATTTGAGGAGCTAAGCTATGTTTACATTTTCAAATTCAAATGAAACCCCAAGTTTCTAAACTGATTGATGCAAGGGGATTTGAATCCATGTTGTTCCATTATTCAATCACTCAAGATAATGTGGTAGACACTCTAAAAGTTCACAAGTGCAGGTGAAGCTTAGAATAACTTGTATGTAGATGTAATATCAAGGAGATGATCCATCTTAGTCCTTAACTTTACTCAAGGATGAGCAAAGGGCTAAGTGTGGGGGAGCTTGTTGGGGGTCCTTAACTCACATTTCTTACCGCCAATCTAGATATAAAAGAGGAGAAATTAATAAACTTAAGCATATATACCTTTACTATTGACCTAGTTCCATATGTATTTGGAGATTATGATTTTAGAGGACATAAACACGAATACATGGGAAAATACACCAAAAGGCGCATTCCAACAAGGCGTAAAGCTGATTTGCGCAAGGAAATAAAGAAGAAGGCCCAACCTACCCAAAGAATTTGGGCGAAGCACCCACTTGGGCTTGATCTAGGATCATCTAGAGACCCACTAGACAAAAATTGGGCCGAGAGGGCACAGTGGTGGTGTGGTAGCACCAATGGTGCGGCCGCACCCCAACTGGCTCCTCTCGAGCCCAAATTTCACAGGTCACCTCCCACCGACGTTGCAAAGGCCAGGTTTAATGCATCTTGAGGTCGGTTTGGTACCTTCCATGAGGAAAGGAAGCATTTTCCAAAGAGCCCCCTCCTCTCCACCAATAAAAGGAGGCTCTCTCCCCCCTCATTTCAACAACACACAAGAGAAGAGCACAAGAGCAAGAGAAGAGCAACACCATTCATGGGCTTAGGCCCTAGCTAGTTCTAGTAAAGAAGTTAGGGAGAGATGTGAGGGAGAGTTCAGGGAAGAAGTGCCAGACTTGTCGGTAACCTTCTTCTGCTTGTACCTCGGCGAACACAAGCTTTGTACCTTGACGGGTATTTTAGTAAGTGTACGTGGTTCCTTTGGTTATAAAGTCTTTGAGTAGTTGGGCTATACTTTTACTTGTTCGTGGGTTTGTCATCCGTCGCCATGGCGGATGCTCTAATAGAGGGCTCCTGATAAAGACGGATAACCCTGATCGACGTTAGAGTAGTAGTCGATAGCGTAGACGTGGTGTCTAGGTTAGAGGCTACCTTTGTTTGCCTTGTACCCTTTGGTTGAGGGGTAGGCGGCAGGTGGTGATAGCCCTGTTCGTCCCTCGTAATCCCCCACATTTGAGTATGGCGTAGAGCTATAGGCCGGCCTCGCCTGGTAGACCAGGTGTGATCCGGTGCCCGAAGTAAGCAAGTAATAGTAGAGTTTATATATCCTTAGACCCTAAGCCATAGGAATCCATCTCTACCCTCATCAAGCTATTCTTGTGTTGTCCTTGGACGAATTACCTAGAAGAAACACCTCTGTTCCCTATGGAAAATATGATACCCTGAATACTTTCGGGTGAAAGCTACAACGGTAATTCCATGCGCTTGCGGAATCTTTCTGTTTGCGTTAAGAAATACCAACAACAGGTTTCTCCATTTTGCACCTGAGCTGAGGAAAAGGACCTAAAACTCCCTTAGGTTGTCTTTCCACCAAAAGGAGCCTTTTTTGGTGCTTCCTGGGTGCTTGACATTAGAGTAGTGTTTTTCCACACAAGTGAGACCCAGGGTATGTCTATTTCTATTGAAGAATTTGTCTACATTTTTCAGCATCAGGGCTTTATTGTGTTTTTTTCTTCAAATTTATAACTTCGAGTTCTACTTCATCCTTGGGAGGCAAACTAGTTCCCATGCTGCTTTTGTGGGTTTCTTAGAGTTGATATTTGCCCCGCCCCTCTAGAGTCACGGTTTTCTAAACTTGTCTAATTGCTTGATGACAAACTTTGGTAAGGCAAGAGCACTTAGGTGGAAGGTGGGTAATGCATTAAGGACAACATTTGTCATTTCCAGCTTGCCAGCTTGGGAGAGGAAAGTTGAGGTGTTGGCTAGCCTTCTTTCACATCTTTGACTTCGGTAGGACAAGAGGCAAGCCCAGATAGGTGAAGGGGAGGGAGCCTTTAGCACAACTAGCAAGATGTTGAACTTTATTATCTTAATGTGATTGTCGAGAAGCAGATTTGGATAACTGGATCCCACTGATCGTGTCCTCTAGTATTATATAAGTTACAATTGTGATTGCCGAGAATATATATAAGCGACAATTATGAAATTAAAGGACATGATCGGTGGGATCCAGTTATCCAAATCTACTTCTTGGATTTTTTTTTCTTATTGATTGATGAAGATGGTGCTTGCGGAATGGGATGAATGCTCTATAACAAGAATAAGAGTGATTTGCATAATTTTACACATACAAAACACAACAGAATTAACTTCTGGGGATCATCAAGGAAAAATAAAAAGAGCATAAACAAGCTCAAAATTAAAGTTGGATAACCCTGGATTCTCACACAACCCTAAATTAAACCCTCCCGCCTCTCGTCCGTTGATCTCCAGCTGTTCACCCGGCTCCTACTCTTCATGGCCAACTCCATCTTCCTCTGACTGTGCTCCACCACCTCCGGGACCTTGTGTTTAAGGATGGATGCGAATGTCTAGATATATGTATCCATTTTAGTGTAAATATGGATATCTGTATTCGTATTCGATTTAAATATGAGTTTAAATGGATATATCAGCATTCGTTTTCAAAGATTGTTCTCTATTCGATTCCACATCCGTATCTGACAAAAATGTGAAATATATGCTATTATCCGCATCCGCGAAGTACAAATTATTTTGAAACCATCTAAATCTTATTATTATGACCAATTTACTAAGTAAATGAAAATTTTTAATATAATAGATGATATGTATCATTATTTAAAAGTTATCTATGGTTAACGTAATTTTAATATTATTAATGGTATATAAATCTTAAGTTTAATTAATTTAAATATGGATAATCATATTAATTATTATTTTATTTATATACTTCTATAATATTATTTTATTTATTTAAATTCAGTAATTAATATATATTATCTACAATTTTCTTATATTTTACATATTTATTATTGAAACACTGATTAACATATTTTGTTTTTTGTAGTCGTCTTTATCCCCGGTGTTAGAGCATCTCCATGAGTATTTCTAAATCTCACTCTCTAAATTATCATTTAAAGAGCCATTTGTATAAAAATCGTTTTCTATATTTTTTTCACTCTCTAACAGTTTTTCCATATCTCATGCGCACTCTGGAGAGCCATTCTCATCTTCTATATTTGGCTAGCGAAAAATCTGGGATAGAAGATGGCTATATTTGAATGACAATTTATAGAAGCTGTTGGAGAGTAGTTTTTCACCAAAATCTCTATTTCTAGTATTTAGGAAGAATACGAAGAGTCTCTTGAAGATGCTCTTATATACCTATATTTTAAATCCCTTCATCCATTATAATTATATTATACTATGAAACTATCAATAAGCAAATAGATACATATTATCTTCAAAATCAAAGTAAATATCCGAATTCGAAATATCCCTTTTACATTAGTATGCGATATCCACGTTCGTATTAAAATTTGAATTAAAATATGGTAAATAATGGTATTCGAATCCGTATCCGTCCCTACTTGCGTTGCCGCGTCACGTCATCAGCTTCTGCTATGCATCCCTTGTATGCGCTCCTGGGTGTTTGCGCTTTGCATCGCCTGTCGGCTGTCGTCTCCTCGTTCCTGACGCGATCGTCGCCATGGCCAGGGAACGCCAGGAGGCATCTTCTTCGGGTTGGGAGTGGGACACCCCATGTCTGAGATCCTGGCGGCTTGCTTGATATCTCCTGCTTTGAACCAGTGTCGTCTCAGGGGCAGGGCCTCCGCGGACGCATCCCGTGACGGAGCGGCGGCGGCCACCTCGTGCTCATCAAGCGATATCTGCAGCAGCGTGCCCAGGGCGGCTTCCAGGGACGCCCTCCACCCGCTCACGACGGCGCGCGCGAGGCCGCACACCCTCCCGCACTCGTGCCCCAGCAGGCCGCCGACGGCCTTGACGATGTCGGTGGTCGTCAGCATGACCGGCGTCACCGGGACCACCCGCAGCGTCTCGAGCGCCTCGGCCATCGCCACGTCGAGCAGCCAGCAGAGCTCCTCCGCTCGGCCGTCGTCGTCAGAGGCGTTGCAGAGCAACTCCACGATGTCGCCTCTCACCTGCCGGTACTTGTCCCGGGAGCAGCCCTCGGGAGCGGCGGCCTCGATGCAGGCGTCGATGGCGCCGAACGCAGCGAAGAAGGGCTTCCACCGCCGGAGTGGGCTCTTATCTGCCATCGATCACGTACCGCGGCGGCGGCGCTGTGCGCTTGATAGGCAATTAATAGCTCAAAGTTGCAATTCAAATGATTTCAATGAATAATATATATATATATATATATATATATATATATATATATATATATATATATATATATATATATAGAAGGAAAAAATATAAACATACTTGAACCGTCTCTATTCATAACACAAACCTTTGTGTTTTGTTTTGGCAAGCACTGCAGTAATAAATTCCGGAAATCTTCTGGTCAAAACGCTCAGACCAGAGTCGCGTGCCGAACGGCGCCTGCCACCACTGTTGCGTGAGCCACAATGTTATCGGGTGGGCTGTAACATCTTAGATGTTAAAAAGCAACTAAAATTTGACCATAAGCATCATCAGCATATCACTAAGTGTCATGTCATTGTGCATTTTAAGTTTCAATTGTTGCATTCATATGTTGCATATATGGTATTTCTTTTGTTGCATGAAATGTTATTAATAATAGTGATTAAGAAACTTTGTGAATTTCTATATGTGAATTTGCTTAAACAAGTAAAATTTTGTTAAAACAAACTTTGTAGTGATTAATGTGTACTTTAATGTGGAATCATAAGTTGGTGGTGTTTCTAAATCAAACATGTTGAATTGGAGCTTCAAAAACTGTATTTAATATTGCCTTTCCCTCGGCATTTTTGGCTGTGTTGGAAACCAGTTATTAAGTTCATTATTTGGAGAATTATTAAACCAATTTTCATAAATAAAAGTTGAGTAACTTTGCTGCTATGAACTGGTATGATGTTTAGGATTTGATAATATGTAATTAGTTGCAGTGTTTGATTAATGGTTGTCCCCTAATTAATTGCTCAAAGTAGCTTACTCAAAATTGTTTCAAAACCTGAAACTGAATCCTGTTTTTCAGTTTCATTGTACCCGAGTTTCCCATTCAAAATCTCTCCAATCTTTGATCCTTTGATGTTAGTTCCTTAAGCAAATATGGATATCAATGATGGAGGGACAACTTTGATTAAGTCTGTTGATCAAGTTGTTCTGCAAAATCGTGAGAGAAAGAGATAGAAAGATGGCGTTTCATTCGGGTCCTGTAGCATGTCGACAGCATGACACGCAGGTGCTTGCCGCCGTGGTCGCCGAGCTCCTTCGCGCCGCTTCTGGACCGAGGCACGCAGCTGCTTGCCTGGTGATGGTCAAGCAGCTGCTGTCGAATTCTCCTGCCTCGCCCTCATCTTCTTAACGCGACGAAGCCGGCCGTTCTCCCTTTTCTCCTCATCCCGCTCGCCGCCGTTCTTCTCTGCGCGTCGGAGCAATTCGTCAACACCGCCGCGTCCCTATCCAATTCCTTGCGTACGCCGCTTCGCCGTGTCCTTGCGCTTTCCCCTGACCCGCTCGCGCCAACCCTCGCCAGCGAAATCGGCCGCAGCGCCAGTTGCCGCCGCGATCACCCCGCCATCGCCACCGCGCACACCTCACCATGGCCAGCCCGCTCCAGTGAGCTTCTCGATCAATTAGCTGCAATTATGAGTTCTCCGTGATGCCTTGGTTCTCACCAGCGTGACCGTTGATCGATTCTCCTCCAGGTCGGGTCGGAACGCCGCCCTCGCCGCCGGTCCGAGCCGCCGCATCCGCCCTCACCGACGGCAGCCGCCTCCGTCGCGTCTCCACCTCAGCTGAGTAGTCTATCAGGTTCGTTGTGAGGCCCTGGAGCTATCTGACGCCTCAATTTAATCTCTACCGGCTTGTCGTGTCCGGCGCGTCACAGCCGCTCCGCCGTGGCCGCCATGGCCGGCGTCGAGCTCGCCATGAAACCCTAGCTGCCCAGTTAGCACCCTAGATCGATGTGCGGGTCATCCCGAGCACGTAGGTGCAAGCCGCGTCGCCGGAGGTCTCGCCGGCGGCGAGAACCCGCCGGTCAGCGCTAGGAGCCCGCCAGAGTTGACCCGGGCCCGCTGTCAGTGAGCGCGGGTAGGCGGGAGCTCAGTAAAAAGGTTTTCTTCGGTTTTATCTTTTTCAGAAATGGATTAAATGTGCTGATTCTTGTTAAATTCATAGTAAAATATAGGAATATGATAAAAATCATGAAAATATTTGTGTAGCCTCTTCATGATGTGCTCTATCTAACAAAAATATGATTTGGTGGAAATCAGTAGTTTTTACACGCTTTAAAATTATATCTTTTAATTAATAAATGCACTTTCCATTATTTTTATAGGCTAAAATAATTAACCTTTGTGGGTAACCGCTGCATTAATCCACCTAAATCGAGTGTCGACCACTTGACCCCTCAATTTAAGCAAACCAACAACGAGGTTCTTAGGAGCGCACGTAGCAACTCCTCTTTAGGATCAGTTCGAGAGAGAGAATACATCACAATAGTGCATAGATCACATTACAAGTTCCAAGCATTAAAGTTTACAAGTCTAGGTTCACACACTTAATTCATCACACGGTCATACATTGCAATCTACATCAAATTCTAGCAGAAGTCTTTCAACATAACATAGTTCATGATAATGGATACATGGGTGTGCCACAGCCTTATATGTACAGAACACAAGATCCTTCACCACTCCTGATCCGACGAGGGGTCGGGAGCATAGAAGTATCCATGCACAGGAACTATGGTACCTGTAAAACTTAAGATCTCACAGGGTGAGTACTCGAGTGTACTCCGCAGGACTTACCCAATAAAATAAATAAGGATTATGTATTTGGGTAGTAGCGTATTTGGGTAGTAGCAAGGAATGCGTATCTTTGCATAAAAGCATTTATATTGTAAAGTAAAGGTGATCTATGAGGTAGCAGTTATTAAGCATAGCAACGGTAATCAAGTTAAGCAATAATAAGCGGGAACTTGATCTTCCACGAGTCCTAATATCCAAGCCCAACTCTAGTCAGTATCTAGAAGTAGAACTTATTGCTTTCAATGTTTATACTCTGCAGAGGGGTATAAGTTAACCCCACTCGAAACAAGGGATATCACCCATAAGACCTATCGGTACAGAAGGGATATCTCGATGTCTTGACCTTTCCCTAACCTAGCCAAGATGTCCGACGAAAGGTTCGGCTACGATGCCTGATCAATGTCCTAGACATTCTCGACCAACGCCATCCCCCTTGCCAGTTTCACGGATAAGCTAGTCGCAACCAATTACTTGGCTTGTCACCCCCATTGGAGACAAATGGTTTGTACAGTTTTATGTTTGTACTCACTACCATGGATACACAGTCCTTAACCGGTAAGCAAGCTATGTCATCCAAGAATCCCCATCTTGGCATGACCATACCCCTTGCCGACCAAAGCTCATACCATAACCAAGTAGAACTAATGTTGATCCCTTCCCAAGGTGTTGCTTAGTGGATTATCATCCTATCATCATGTGAATAATGAGAAACCCATCATTAGCTCGACTTCTAAGATCTAAGCATGGTTTGTTAAACAAGACATGTTTGGTTGATTGGTGTGGTGATATATGGATAAGGCTTGACATAGGTAATTCCCTTCCCGGTTTACTAGTCATATGGTAACAAAGCAATGCAGTAGATAAACATAGTTCATTATGCATTTGTAAAGCATAGGGATGCATAGGGGCCTGCCTTGAATGTCGTTGCTAGGCTCGAGGACTTCTTCCTCCTGAGGCTCCTCCTCAATAGGTTCTTTAGGAATCGGGTCACCTATACATGCATGATGCTTGATGAGTGAAATGCGTAAAGTACATGCTCATGCTATGCAATGATTCTTAGTTGTTTATGCTTTAGTGACACATGAGTGAGTGCATAGTCAGACACTAGTTATCTATTGATTGGTTACTATTGGGTAGTATGGTGTGGATGTCGGATGGTCCGGTGGTTACTGGGACTCAGTGGGATATTGGCTCTCTAATCCATCGGACTCTCTGAACTAGGATCAGAATCTCCGGTATGAAGTCTGTGCTCTCGGGAATCTCTCTATGTAAGAGGTGATCCTATCGAAAGGTTCCATCAACTGTAGCAGACCATCCATCAGATCAGGTCTATAGGGTGCTGTGGCTACTAAGGGTTCAGGCTCCATCGGATACCCCGTACGAGTGACAGTTCATCCGTAGGAACTGGCTACTCTTGGGTTTCTAGTTTATAATTCAGCGAACACTCCGGAATATCGACAGACGCTCCGTTGTACCAAAACTATGATCTAGGTTCTCTGGACACTTCTGTCTCGGGCGTATAACTCATCGGATGGTCTGGTGTAGTGATAGACACTCCGGTGGGTTATAGACGTGTTTTGTGCAAGTGAGCAGTAAGACATTCAGTACTGACAGACACTCCACTGGTGATGTTGGACCCTCCATCGATACTGACAGTGAACACCTCATAGTAACTCGAGTTCCAACTCTTCATCCATGGTGCTTACATGTGTAAACCATCTTTAGGGTAGACTACTAGGGTTCTATAGAACATATCTAGCTAGTTAGTTCTAACTACATTGGGTGCAAACTAACTTTAGGCCACAAATCGATGTTTCTTAGGTTTTGGCTCCTAAAGACACAATCCTAGGTTTGACTTGGTTAAATCCTTACCAAGGGTTGCAAACACAAGGTACCAAGCTCTCCAAGAAGATGGAGCAGCTAGAGCTCCTCCTTGGTAACTCAAAACCTTCTTCTTCTTGCCTCCTTCTCCTCCTAGCTCCTTATGGCAAGGGTGAGAGGGCTCCTCCCCCTTCTAACCCCTATCTCTTGTGGATGACGGCCTCTAGGTGATCCCTATGGCCATCTCTTGCTGCTTCCAAGCGCCAATCCCTTCTCCTTTCTCCTCCCTTACTTCTCTTCCTTGCTTGAGTGTGAGAGAGAGTAGAGAGATGAACTAGAGAGAGAGAGTGGGAGTGTAAGAGTGAGTGAGTGAGCTGGTGGACTCTCTGCCTTGGTGTGTCCATGAGATGGATAGCTATGGTGAAGTGTGGGACCCAATGATTCACAAAGTGACACCTCACATTTCTACATGGGACGATCCTATCGAACAATCTGTCATGATGGTGGACTCTCTGGTGGTGTCGGGTTACTGACGGACAGCGTGCTAGCGAACTGGTAGATAACCCAGTGGTGCTGCAGATTCTCCACAAATTCAACGGTGAGCAGTTTAATGCAGCATTCAGTTTCTAACTATTTGATTTCAAATGCAAAGATGCTCATGATGTTGATGCTCACAAGGGTGTCAAGACCAGGTCGTGACAACCTTTAATCATGAAACTTTTTGTGTATGCTTTATATGCTTAGTCCTGCCTTCATAAAATTAATAATTTTAATGTATCCACTTAATTGCATGCTTTAATTATTAATTAATAATTACCAGAATAATTAGGATAAATCATAAAATGACTTTGGTGTGTTTTATACTTTGATTGTAGACCTTGGAACACCAAAACCCTTGTTTAATTACTTGTTTGATATGCTTTGAATCAACTTGTTTATATAATAAATTAAAATGGTTTATTTAATAATTAGTTTAGTTTTATAAGTTTCTTATAATGATCGTGAGTTTTGATGAATGTTAATCACTTCTTGTTGGACCATGCTAGTATAATTCTTTTCATAATAGACAACTAATATACTTGATATGTTAACTAACTAAAATGCTTTTATGATAATGAACTCGGTTCTTTGTTGAAGGAAAGTTGTACTCAACTTTCTTAACCTTGTTTAACTTCTGTCATGCATTTGAATGCCTCTCATCATGCATCATTGCATGTAGTCCATCTTGTTAAGCAAGCATCCTTTATTACGTGTAGTACATCCAAGAGTGAGAAGATTTGTGTTGATCAAGTTTTGGAGAAGGTCCATCCACCCATGGTGTTGATGCCAAGTTAACCTCTAGATCTTTCTGTGGATTCTAACCTCCTCTACAACGCAGGCAAGCCCTAGAGCATAAACCCTTCTCTAGTATTTTCAAATCTTTATTACACTTTAAGTCTTGTGAGATGTGCATTAAGTAATTAGGAGTTGGTTGAATACCGTTGCTGCATGATTACCTTGATATTCAGGTATCCTTAGTCGTACCCTGTTAGTCTGTGTAGGTCGTTTACCCTAATGCTTAGTAATGCTTAGACTTCAATAGAAGTCGAATGATGGTTTCATCGTTCGAGAGAAACATGTTTACCTTGCTCTTCTCAGCTCTGTTTATGAGTTGTGGTAATACCATGATAAGGTTAATATTAAATTGAGACTAGATGGGACACGGGTTATGTCTTTGGTGGTTAAGCCAACAGGGTTGTCTAGTCGTGCTTGTCCTATCTGTGTTGATTGAGGACCGTTTGTTGTAGGCCACCCTTTGGCCAAGACCTTGCAATACTGGCCACATACTCCGATAAGCCTAATATCTTAGCTATTCCATTATGTGAAAAGACAACTGCGCACTGGGCGTGGGAGATGGTGAGAGTAGCGTGTACACATCCTGTGAATCCGTCACGGACGAACGACGCAGGGAGGTGGAGTACTGTGCTCTCGGGTAGCGTAGACCGGTTCACGTTTTGGAGGATCCAAGTGAAGGTTGATATATGTAGGTCTTGGACCTGCATATGTCATGTGGTAAGGAAATCCTAGCTGGGCCTAATCGATTCGAATCGTCGTGCTCCTCGGTTATGAGGACTTTACCCTCTGACCATACATCGTAGTTAATCAATAGAACATGGTTACTTATGGATAAGAGATGAACATGAGATGAGATGAGTAATGAAGTGATTGATTTAGATCAGGTGTGAACTGGATACTAATAATGAAGTAATACCTAGCTAAAACATTAAAAGTAAGGATCCACTGGTAGTAAGCTTTTTCTGCTAAAGTTGCTTCTTGCTTTAAACTTTTCTTTAGGCTTGCATACCCTTGGAGTCTTTTCTTTTTAGTCGGGTAAGACTTGTTGAGTACCCTCAAGTACTCAAAGTTTGTTAACCCCTGTTGCAGGATCTGACTCGTGCTGCTAATTGAGGTCATGTTAGTGGACGCGACATGATCTGGACATCTCTTCTACCTTAGATGCTTCACCTAAGTCGCTTCCGTAATTATACTTACATTTTGAAACTTAAGTTAAGTTTGACTTGAACATATTTTCTAAACTAATGTTATACTCTGATGTAAGATATTTTGTATCAATTATTGTAATGTTGTGGTAACTCCATTGTTGATGTATGAGTTGTAAAATATGGATGATTCGGGGTTCTCTGAGGACACCCGACAGACTACCAAAGTAATCTGGCTTTTGTGTGCAGCAGTCAGAGGTATTTAAGACAATGATAGGTGCACGTGCGCCATATAATTTGGGTGGTTCTGCCACATGGGCCCGAACAGGCCCATCAGCATCCTCAACGGTCGCACCACCACCCGTGTCTGTGTCGGCATCCGCATCTCCGGCGCCCGCGTCCGTCTGGCTCTCTGTCTCCCTCGTCTCTATCTCCGACACTCGTGCCCCAACACCGCCCGTGTCTCCCTCATCTCCAACTCCGGTGGGGCTTAGAAGGAATTTTGGGGGGGAGGCAGACTGGCTAGCGGGCCAGGCGGTGGGGATGACGGCTATGCGGTTAGGGGCCCTGGCAGCGATGGAGGCGACTGAGCCAGGTCGGGGTGGGGGCGTCGCGGCGGTGCTCGTCACCATGGTGGTGGTGGGATTGGGCCAGGAGGCCGAGGGGAAGGATGAGGCCTCTGTGGGTGTGGTAGGGTCGCAGACGCAGACCTCCGGCGAGACCCTACCGCGGTGGGGGCTGGACGGTGGCAGCGTGTGCGAGGCGAGGGAGGAAGGGCATGTGGAGAAGAAGAATAGTGACCTGCCGGCGCGTGGCTATGGTCTGAACGACCGGACTGTAACACGCCCTAGTAAATTCGGTGCAAAACCCGATCGATCTGCAACCGTAAATTGGAGAAAACAGCACCAGTAAAACAACACCATTTTATTCTTTTTTTTTATGTGCAACCATGAAAACTCATAATCAAGTAGAAATTTCCAAAAGTAGTGATATGTTTTACTACCCGTGTGGTGTTTGATGATTTTTATTCTAGCATATTAAGCTTTTTTTCTAGCCAAAACAAAAAGATTATCCTGTAGTAGATAGATGACGCTCAAGTAGTAATTAGCATACAATTTTGGTTATGTGATTTAAGTTTACTTATTACTCTTGATGTCAGAAATAAATGTGAGGCAGTTAGTAAATTGTTTTTTTTAACTGTAGTATTTGAAATTTTGATGTTTGAACAAAACCCTGAATGTGGTAGTGAAGTAGTAACTATTTTAGTATTGTAATAATTCTTCAGAAAGATGCTCAAGTGGTAAGTAATTGATTTTCAAAATGATTAGTGATTAAAATCTCCAAATAAAGTAGTAATTAGTCAGATTCATATAGACCATGAACAAAAAGTATTTAAATCCACGTTCACCAAAACACTAAACAGTAAACAATAGGAGACCTAACGGGCTACGGGTCAATTAAATGGGATAAAATCATTTATTTGGGTCGATGAACCCTCTAGTTTCCTTCTGGAGTTTTTTATGAACGATGTAACTATTCTGATAAATTAGTAAAATTGCCCATGGGCATTCCCTCAAAAAAAAAAAAAAAGACATGGCTGGTCACCAAGTAACAAATTCTCAGATTTTCTGAGATCCAACAGTGAGAATCTATTCTCGCCAATGTAATGGCCCCGTTCGCGTGCCCTTAAACCCGACTTGATCTGCTTATTTTTTTCATCCGGAACAGTGTTTTTCTCTCACAAATTCCTCCAGCATTGCTCCAAACCATCCAAATATGTTTCTTTAATGAATTTCGTGCCACGACCAGAAGCAGAGCAAATCAGGCCTGTGTTCATCCCATCTCAAACAAGAGCATATACAGCCATGATCAGAAAGACACCAAAGCATATGAGCTGCTTTATTTCTTTCACTTTTTCTCTAGCTCATTGAGGTCACTGGTTTTGACAAATTAAGGCAAGTGAGAAATGCATGCTCATGCTCCTAACCATGGCACGTGGCAGGGTGGGATTTTCTTGACTGGCGCACTGATCTGCATTTTCAGCTGAACAACCCATTGCATATATAATAACATGATGAACAAACCATTTTTTGCATGGTTCACTACTGTCCACAATAATCTAATCTGTTAAAAAAAGCGCGAGAAATACATAGGAAATACCCAGAAAGATGGTACTAGTACTACTGAACTGCTGCTACCAGATACCAGATACTACTGTGGTAGAGTTGGAAACACCAAGAAGAAGAAGAAGAAGAAGAAGAAGACTCGTCATCAGGCCCAGCCCAAGGCCGCAGGGACAACAAGCAGCGCCTTGACCAGCCGGCCGGTGGCGACGACGGCGTGGATGAATAGGTCTGCGAGGGCAGGGTACACCACAGTGACGAGGCAGCCCGTGCACGCGCCGGCGACGAAAGGAAGCACGAACTCCAAGGTCGAGTCGAACGTGACCCTCGCCCCGCCGTCGGTGAAGGTGATTGCCATCTCGGGACGGTGGCGGTGGCGGAAGGACCACAAGGCAGAGGGCAGACGGCGGCGCGGCGAAGAGCTAGGGAACGGAAGAAGAAGAAGAAGCTGCCGCGCCTGCCCGTGGTGGACTGGTGGAGAACTGGAGATGCTAGCTAGCTAGCTGTAGACATGCAGATGCAGTGCGGAGCGGTGCCGAGCTCGCTGCCTTGCACTGAATGGAAGGGGCTGCACTGTAGCGAGGAGTGCTGCTGATTGCTGTGAGAAACGAAAGGGTCTGGCTCTGGCCAGTGTCCAGATTGGGAAAGATTCCACCAATCCGTCCGTCACCGCGCAGGCCGTCCGTCACATGAGCTTGGCGCTTTCACTCAATGGGCCATGGCCTATTGGCCTATGATGATCCCTACTGACACCACTTTGATCGCCTTTGCTCTACTGATGAAGAGACTGAAAGCACGCGTGTAGGAACAGTAGGTATTGCTCGTCCTCCAACAGCAAACTTCAAAAGTCCTCCAACACCAAACTTCAAAAGCAAAGAGCACCACCCAAACCTTGGCAATCCTGTATTGCCCCGTTCGCTTGGAGGAATCTGATAAATTTGGAGGAATTTGTGAGAGAAAAACACTGTTTTAAATAAAAAAAGAAGCGGATCAAGCCAGATTTAAGGGCACACAAACGGGTTTTCTTAACAAGTTGCAAACTTCATAATAAATAACAGAGCTGTTACCTAGCTAACTGAACACAAACTCACATTGCAACTTCTTATCAGTAAATTCTTGACACAACTACAAGCAACTTGGGTTCCTGCGTTCAATCGCCTTTGCTACTGAAGCGACTCCAAGTTTGTATTCGCAGGGACCAAAGTTCCATTTAAAGGTAGGCATTGTTCTGCGTCCCGTCCAGCCGTCCTGCAACATTAATGGGCATGGGCATGTGTTTCCACAAAATGAACAGAAGAAGCAAACAACCCACTTCAAAGTAAAGAGCATTTTACTGCCATTCACAATTTTACACTTTCAAGCACAGTGCAAATACTTTTTAATGACAAGGTAACCTAACTGAACAGCATCTGACCAGTGTAACTTTTTATCAGCAAATTCTTTAACACGACTAGTGTTCACTCTATTTATAGGAACATGAACATCTACCATCAGCTCGTCACACAAAGAGCATGAACTACTATGCTGGAGGCCTCCTGAGGAGCTGAATTGGCCAATTCAGAACGCCTAATAATCTTCAGTTGACACGCTCATTCTTCTTCGTCGTGGTCGTCCTCGTCGTCTTCGTTATCGATCCCCACCCAGCGAGTAAAAGCGAAAAGGAATTCCTTGAAGGTCACTGTTCCGTTCTTGTCCCAATCCATTTCCTCTGCATTTCACCAAAGGAGTAAATATCAGGGCAAACATATAAACACAGGTTACAACCGTGACTGGACCGAGGTAAAGCGTTTTCATCAATCAACGCTGAATCCAAAGCTGAGTGGGTAAATTTCCAAATGTAAGAATGCATCTTCAGAGTGGGAGTCTTGGGACTAAAATCGAAAATACGTTGAAATCTCTGAAAGCATGAAACTTGATCGTAGTTCATTTTTATTTTTTTGAAAGCATGAAATCTCTGTTTTATTTTTTTTCGTAGTTCAAAATTCATGCTGTCTTTGATTCTCATCACAGGTTAAAAGGAAAAGGAAAAAGAAAAATGTCAAGGGCACTGTAGTTTAAGGTAGCTGGCCCTCGACTACGAAGCTCGTAGTCTCCGGCTGAGTCTTCCAGAGCGGAGGTTATACCCCTCTCAACCGGCTGGGCTTAGGAGGCGTGGAGGAAGAAGAGAATAGGAGATTAATCTTGCTTAATTCATTCTTCCCTGCTTACAGGAATAAATAGCCAATGGCTCAACCAACTATGGAAGGAATTCCCCTAATTATAGGACTAACCAAAACAGCCTCTAATCCAATCCCTGATTTCTAGCCACTGGAAGTTGCCCCTTCGGGCTGGTGGACCGCGCGCTCTGCGCGCTCAGCCGCGCGGCGTACGTCGCGGGCGCGCCTGCACCTTGCGTACGTCCGTCCACACATGACATCTCTCCCCGCCTCGAAGTCCAGCTCGTCCTCGAGCTGAAAAGCCGGAAACCGAGAGCGGAAGTCATCCAGATCCTCCCAGGTAGCAGCAGATGGTGGCTCGCCCTGCCATTCGACGAGCAGCTGGCGCACGCCCCTGGCGATCCGGGCCTTGGCGACCTTGGCTGGTGCAGGAACAGCAGCCCCGTGCCGTAGTGGGGGTAGTGGTGGAGGGGTTGCCGGCGGTGTGCCGACGAACTTCCTGAGGACGCCGATGTGGAACACGTCGTGCAGCCGTGCTCCGGGGGGCAGCTGGAGGCGGACAGCCACCTCGTTGATCAACTCCAGGACCTGATACGGCCCGATATAGCGAGGCTTGAGCTTCCCCTTGGGCGCGTTGGGGAGGGACGCCGCAGCGCACTGCCGAAGGCGCAGCCAAGCCCAGTCGCCGACCTGGAAGGACACCGGGCGATGGTGCCGGTCGTAGATGCGCTTCTGTGCCGCCTGAGCCTGCTCCAGGCGATAGCGGACGTCGTCGAGGAAGGCAGCGCGCTCCTCCATCTCCTGAGCCACCGCGGCCACCCGGGTCTCGCCCGGCTCATAGGAGCGAATGGTCGGGGGATCCCGGCCGTAGACCACCCGGAACGGCGTGTCGCGGAGAGAGGACTGGTAGGCGGTGTTGTAGATGTACTCCGCCCATGGCAGCCACCTGAGCCACTGGCGCGGACGGTCACCGGAGAAACAGCGCAAGTACATGACGATGACGCGGTTGGCGGCCTCGGTCTGTCCGTCCGTCTGCGGATGGAAGGCGGATGACATGAAGAGCTTTGTCCCGGTGAGCCGCATAAGCTCCTGCCAGAACGCCGACGTAAACACCAGATCGCGGTCCGAGACAATGGACTGTGGGACACCATGGAGGCGAATGATGTCGGCGAAGAAAGCCTGGGCGACGGACTCCGCGGTGTAGGGGTGTGCCAACGGGATGAAGTGGCAGTACTTGCTGAAACGGTCCACCACGGAGAGGATGACTGTCTTGCCCTGCACCTTGGGCAGCGCCTCGATGAAGTCGATGCCGATGTCGGCCCAGACCGCGGATGGCAATGGTAGCGGCTGCAGCAGCCCCACCGGCCGGAGGTGGTCCGACTTGAACTGCTGGCAGGTACGGCAGGCCTGCACGAACTCCTGCACGATGCGGCGCATGTTGGGGAAGTGGAAATCTCGCCGAAGTCGATGGAGAGTGCGGTGGATGCCTTCGTGGCCATCGTTGTGGACGGCTGCCACGACCTCCTGGAGTAGCGGCGACGCGGGTGGGATGTAGAGGCGGCCGTCGTAGGTGACCATGCCATCCACCAGCGCCCAGGGGGCAGCGCGGGCGCCCGCACGGACCTCGGTGTAGAGGGCGACCAGGGCCGGGTTGGTGGCCTGGGCATGGCGCAGACGGTCGACGAGGTCGAAGCGGGGCGCCGAGATCGCCATGACCTCCCCCTCTTCGGTGTAGCGGCGGGAGAGGGCGTCAGCGACGATGTTTGTGGCGCCGGAGCGGTACTCCACCGAGAAGTCGAAGCCCAAGAGCTTGCCAACCCAGTGGTGCTGAGGGATCGTGGCGAGGCACTGGTCGAGGAGATACTTCAGGCTGTAGTGGTCCGTCTTGACGATGAAGCGCCGCCCCCAGAGATATGGCCGCCAGTGCCGTACGGCCTGGACGAGGCCGATAAGTTCGCGCTCGTAGGCGGCCAGCGCGCGGTGGCGGGGCGCCACTGGTCGGCTGAAGAAGGCGACCGGGTGGCCTTCCTGAGTCAGGACCGCCCCAAACCCGACGGTCGACGCGTCGCACTCGACGGTGAACAGCTTGGTGAAGTCCGGCATGGCGAGGACGGGGGCGGCCGTGATGGCGGCTTTGAGAGCCGCGAACGCCGAGGCTGCCGCGTCGTCCCAGGAGAAGCCCTCCTTCTTGAGGAGCGCTGACAGTGGTGCAGCAAGTGCCCCGTAGCTGTGGACGAACTTGCGGTAGTAGCCTGCCAGACCGAGGAAGCCGCGTACTGCCCGCACCGAGCGCGGAGCCGGCCAGTCGTGGATCGCCTGCACCTTGGCCGGGTCCATGGCCACCCCCTGCGCGGAGATGATGTGGCCGAGGTAGGCGACGGAGGGGGCTCCAAAGGAACATTTGGAGCGCTTGACGAAGAGCTGGTGGCGTCGCAGTTCGTCGAGGACGGCCCGAAGATGACAGAGGTGATCTGCCCATGTCCTGCTGTAGATGAGAATATCATCAAAAAATACCAGGACGAAACGACGGAGAAACGGCCGGAGCACGTCACTCATCAGGCTCTGGAACGTTGCCGGAGCATTGCATAGCCCGAATGCCATCACCAGGAACTCGTAGAGGCCATCGTGGGTGCGGAACGCCGTCTTGTGAACATCTTCCGGCCGCATCCGCACCTGATGGTACCCGGACCTGAGGTCTAGCTTGGTGAAGAACTTAGCGCCATGGAGCTCGTCGAGGAGCTCGTCAACCACCGGGATCGGAAAGGCATCCTTGACGGTGAGCGCATTGAGCGCCCTGTAGTCGACGCAGAAACGCCACGAACCATCCGGCTTTTTGACGAGGAGGACCGGCGACGAGAAGGGCGAGTCGCTGCGGCGGACGATCCCCTGCTCGATCATAGCGGCGCACTGCCGCTCCAACTCGTCCTTGTGCGCCGCCGGGTACCGATAGGGCCGTACGGCGACGGGCTGGGCGCCGGGCTTCAGGGTGATGCGGTGGTCGTGCGCGCGTTTGGGGGGCAGACCCGCCGGGTCCGCGAAGAGCCCCCCGTACGCGGTCAGCAGTGCGTTGAGGAGAGGGGCGGCCTCCGAGGTGGCGCCCAGGGACGGTGCTGAAGGGCAGGCGACGCCTGTCCAGGAGACTGGGCGCCCCTGGTGCTGGAACATCATGCGCCGGCTGCCGAGGTCCCAGACGATGGGCCCCCGCGCGCCCAGCCACCGTGTCCCCAGGACGACGTCGTACCCGGCCAGCGGCATGACGAAGAGGTCAGCCGGGAACGCGACGCCGTCGATGAGCAGGGGAGCGTCGCAGATGACGCCGTCGCAGGTGACGCGCTCGCCGTTCGCGACCAAGGCGGTGAGGCGGGGGCGCTGGCGCAGAGGAAGGCTGGAACGCCGGGCCGCTGCCTCCGAGATGAAATTATGCGTGCTGCCGGAGTCGAGGAGAGCGACGAGGGCTGCGGCGCCGAGGGCCACGCGGATCTGCATGGTACCCGCCACAGGGACCCCAGCCACGGCCTAAAGGGAAAAGCAGGGGGCCTCGGCGTCGGGCGCGGCCGCCGCCGCCTCGTTCGCGACGTCGTCAATCTCGACACCCTCCAGGAAGAAGATGCGCCTGCAAAAACGGTTATGGCCGCGAGTGTATTTCTCGTTGCAGTTGAAACAGAGACCGAGACGGCGGCGCTCAGCCATCTCCTCGGGCGAGAGGCGGCGATTTCCGTCACCGCGGCCCGGCTGCGCGGCTGCCGGGGGTGCAGGCAGTGCCAGCGGCTGTGGTGGTGGCGGCAGGGCGGCCCGGGGAGCGGGCGTAGGCAGGATGCCCCGCGTAGGCGCGCGTGGCGCAGGCGGCGTCGGGCGCTCGGCCTCCATCAGCTCGATCTGGCATGCGATGCTCATGGCAGCGGCGAGCGAGTCGGGGTTGTGGAGGCGAACGGTATGGCTGAACGGTGCCAGCAGACCGCCGGTGTAGAGCTGGACGCGCTGCTCCTTGTCCAGCCGACCCGCACGAGGCAGGAGCGCCTGAAAACGGTTGGAGTACTCCTCGACGGTGCCCGTGCGCCGGCACTCGGTGAGTTCGAACAGCGGCGCCGACCGGAGCGGCGGCCCGAACCGCAGGTTGAGGAACTCCTTGAAGCGCGCCCAGGTGGGCGTGCCGGAGTCCTCCTCGAGCTGGGTATACCACAGCTGCGCGACGCCGTCGAGGTGGTAGGAAGCCTGCCACACGCGTTCATCCGCCATGGTACGGTGTTGGCGGAAGTAGGAGTCGCATTTGTTGAGGAAGAGCATGGGGTCGGTGGTGCCATCGAAGCGTGGGAAATCCCACTTCTTATGCTTTGGCGGGTAGTCAGGGTGCTGACCTTCCGCGCGCCGATCGCCACCGCCGCCGCCGGCGGACGACTCGGACTTCTCCTTCTTCAGCGAGGCCATATCGGCCTTCATGGTAGCCATGTCGTCGGTGAGGGCCTTGATGGCTGCCATGAGGTCGGCTGCGGAGGGCTCGGCCATGATTGGCGCGAGGGAGACGGACGCGGCTGAGAAGGGCGATGGGGGTGCGGCGGAATCGGGCTGGGCGGCTGCGGAAGAGGAACGGGAGGAGCGGGTGGGAGAGGATCGACGAGACCGTGATACCAGGTTGTCAAGGGCACTGTAGTTTAAGGTAGCTGGCCCTCGACTACGAAGCTCGTAGTCTCCGGCTGAGTCTTCCAGGGCGGAGGTTATACCCCTCTCAACCGGCTGGGCTTAGGAGGCGTGGAGGAAGAAGAGAATAGGAGATTAATCTTGCTTAATTCATTCTTCCCTGCTTACAGGAATAAATAGCCAATGGCTCAACCAACTATAGAAGGAATTCCCCTAATTATAGGACTAACCAAAACAGCCTCTAATCCAATCCCTGATTTCTAGCCACTGGAAGTTGCCCCTTCGGGCTGGTGGACCGCGCGCTCTGCGCGCTCAGCCGCGCGGCGTACGTCGCGGGCGCGCCTGCGCCTTGCGTACGTCCGTCCACACATGACAAAAAACATATGAACAGTTGTAGCCTACATAAGCAACCTACCCTTGCCCTAAAAAGAGAGAGAACGAACTGCTTATCCAGACCAAGGAAAGAAGGTATGGGATCACTGTTTTCTCAACCAAAAGACAATGGTGTTCCTAGAAAACATGACAAAGAAAGCAATGGTGCACCAGCATAGGATGATTATGGCAATTAGTTTGAAGTAAGCATTTTCATCAATGGACACTGAATCCAAAGGTTCCTGAATTGATAGAACAAAAAATCTTCAAAATGTAAGCATCAATCTTCAGAGTTGGGAGTAAGCATCAATCTTCAGAATCGATTCCTAAATGTTATAAAAGTTTTGAAAACATGAGACTTGAAAATAGATGATCTTCTATCACAGCTGAAAAAAAAGGAAAAAGAACATCCTAGGAACAGTTGTAGCCTACAAAAGCTACCTACCTTGCTCTCAAAACGAGTAAAGATCAGTTGGGAATGCTACAGTTGGCACCACAGCCTACTGGGATTCGTTTCTCAGGGTGGTGGAAGAGAACAACTGCGGCTGTTCCTAAGGATTTGCGTAAAGGCCTCAACTCCTTGATAATTTTTGTGGCTTGGGAGATTTGGAAGCATCGCAATTCTTGTCTTTGATAATAAGAGACCAAGTGTTCAGGAAGTCCTTAGGGCTATTAGCTCGGAGGGTGGGCTCTGGTGCTCGGCCGGAGCCTCCAAACTCCAGGAGCTGGTTTTCAGGTTGATGCCTTCTGGAGCTTAATGCTTGGAGAAGTTTGGTCGTCCTTTTCCTTTTTGTGTGGCGAGTCTGTAACCTAGTTCTGGGGAGTGGGGTGTGGGTGTTGGGTCACTTGGACCTTTGTAATTTTTTTCTCTACCTTAATGAAATGACGCGCAGTTCTCCTGCGCTGTTCGAGAAAAAAAAACGAGTAAAGAACTATCCAGCCACACCAAGGAAAGAAGTTATTCACATAATTGATTTCTCAAGAACAAGCAATGGTGTCTCAAGAAAAGAGGACTGACAAGTAGTGGCATACCAACATATGATGGTCGTGGTGAAAACCAACTGACCTTTTTATTGAGAAACTAATAGAGTAGAAATTAGGGAGTGTGGATGATGGTGCCAGAGGAGATAACTCACCAAATCTTTTCATGCCTATGCGCCCAGAAGAGCGCTCTCCTCCAATTGTCTCATTTATTGCTTGTATCATCTCGCTCTTACTGACATATCCATCTTTGTTCTTGTCCAGGAAGACAAATGACTCGACCAATGTCTCAAATGTTGGTTCAAGGCTACCTAATCCCATTCTTTTTCTCTACAACATCATGTCAAGGACATAAGCAATATCCAAAAATACAGAATAAAAAGAATACATAAAATAGGATCTCAACTTGAGGAATGTCTAACGTATCCTCCTTATATGAATATAAAATATTCATACCAGAAAGTTCAATAAGTTGTTTTTATCTACTAGAATTCTTTATCTTGGAAATCTCAGAGAGAAAACTTGATGTGATCTACTAATATGCCTTACTGGATGCAACAAAGCAAGCAGAAACATTGCTATACCATGATCAGTTCTAAATCTCAGGTAAACACATACCACAAGTTTAATATCTTATTTTGCTGAGATAGAGAAAGAATCAGACTTTGGAAATCTTAGAAAATTAACGCATTGTGTGGATTTCCTGCGCTAAAGAAAGAGACAAAGTGAACTTTGAACAGTAGATATTTTTGTACTATGGCAAGGATACTGCTTCAGACACTGCAGGATCATTTAGAAGATAAACAAGGCACAGGAAGACAATAAACTCATTGAACTTCATGCCCATGTGTTCATAAATGTCACATGCCTGAAACAGATCTTTTATCTCCTCATCAGTTGATTCAATACCCAAATTTTGGAAACAATGCTTTAGTTCCAGTTGATCTATTTCACCATTGGAATCTTCATCTGCATAAATACAAAAGAGTAAAATAACATTTGTCAGAACACAAAAAAAAAGGTTTGATGAAACATCCCAAGAATGAAAGATAATTTGTGGTCAGTATTTACATTTCATTTAGACAGGGCAAGTCTGGATTGGACCAGTTCATGCGGATGGCAACAAATTCCTCACGTGGGTGTCAATGCACACCGAGGCTCAAAAGCAAGTAAAATGGGACAGAAATTGGGCAGGTTTATCTTGTGCTCAATTATTTTAGTGGATTCAAATTTGCAGGAGCATTTTCCCTAAATCTGACAAAAAGAGCCATGGATGTGTTAAGTTTCATCTGGTGGATTTCACCTGAATTCACTCCTTGGCATAATGCAATGCACAGGATCCTATGGTAAATTTGGAGAAAGATAACTGCTATGCGCACGAGGCATTTATCTGACATCATTAGACCAAAGGCAGCAGGAGACTTTGGTCCTATAAAATGCGCATGCATGGTGTGGTTGCACCAGAGTTAGAAGAATGTGTTCTACGCGGAGCACTACTCTTTGAGAAATATCTTTGCTTTTAGTTGGATAAACAAAATAGGTGGACCAACAGTTCATTTAGATCGACTCAAAACAATTTGTTAATGCTAGTATTGTCCAGCACTTATCCATTAGATGAAGTCAAAATATCTCTGGGTATCACTATAATTCAAAAATAATATTGTAGAATAAAGACTACACAAAGTTAACAATTTGTTCAGGGCTGCCTCTAATTAAATTTACATATTTCAACTATACATCCAGTTTTATGTCAAGTTTTGACCTTTAAATGACATGGTACCATAGTGCTGGCTCAGATAGAGGGGTAAAGCTCACCAAACTGCTGAAAGATAGTCCTGCAGTTTCTCAAACTCTCGTCGATTTTAGGAAATTTCATGATGACACTATTGAATGATTTCACAGAGGTTCCTTTTAATGCTCTCTGCTGCATGGCTTCAACCATCTTCTTCTCTAACTTCGATGCCGGTGAGCTGTGCCTTGGCGAGTCACCACTAATTACACCTCCCATTTCCGCAATTTTGACGATCTTGTATGGTGCCAAAACCTCCTTGCCTGGAGATATAAATAATATTCATGGTGAGAAATTAACAATATCCACTGTAACCTAGATTTGAGATGAACTAATGTTAGGGGGGCACTAAGCTAGTACTGCCACAATGAAAGGCACTGACCTCAAAAACAATAAAAGACAGTTTTGGCAGACATAAAGATCAAGAGATGAAATAAAGAGATCCAAGAACCATGCTGCTAAGAACAAGATCTTGTCCTCATAAATGTAACAGGTTTTTTACATAGTAAATTTAATTTTTATCAATCAAATTAAGTGGAAAGTAGTTAACGATGGAAGCAGCATGCATTGAAATTATTAAAAAAAATCAAAACGTGTACCATTTGTAACATGCAACAAAAGAACAACAGCACTGATAGCGGCAAAAACTATATATGATGTCTGTGGCATTTAACCAGAAATTACCCTCAAACGAAACCGAAGGGTTTAACGTGCTGAAAACAATTAAGGCTTTCTTTTTCTTAAAAAAAAATAAAAGAACAACTAGTGTTGCAAATGGAGGCTACCGACTACCAATGGCCCAATTTTTGGGGGAAATGAAAAAAAAAAACACTGATCGACGCAGCAAACGAATCGGCGCCGAACCACCGGATCGGAAAGAACATTAAGAAGGAACTGAAGAATTCAGGGGCTCACATACAGCAGCGAAAAGATCAATATTCCGCGTGCGGCACAAAAAGAACGATCTTTCCACAAAATGGCGCAACCGCACAGGGCCGAGGAAAATTGGATAGCATCCTTACCGAGGAGAAATCCACCTCCGGACGGATCTCCGGCACTCACTCCACCGGCAGGGCCGAGGGGCGGCGATCGACAGGGGACACCTGCTGCTCCTGCGGGCGGGTGATGGAGGGAGGGGACCGGGAAGGGAGGCGCGGGTTGCGCATGCGGTGGGAGGGGAGGGGAGGGGAGGGAGAGGCTGCGCTCGCGGGGATCTGGTGGTGGAGTGGATGGAAATGGATGGAGAGAAGAAGCAGAGGCGTGTCCGGCGCCGAGGGCGGTGGGCAGCCTACGAGAGTGTAACGCATGCGCGTGCGGCGCGCGAAACGCCCGCGTCGCGCCAACTCCAAGTCTCCAACACACGTTCCTTCTGCTACCTCCTGCTGCTGATGTCAGCATAGCACAACGATAACGTGAAATTCCAAAAATGTCATTTTAGTAAGTTTTATTAACACAAGCAGAACCTCTATGTTAAGAGACCTCTCACTAGCAATCATCCTAACACGTATTTTAAAATTTAAACTGTTATTTTTTTTATCAATAAGTAGTCTAATCATATACATGATAAGATGAAGCATCAAAGTGAAAGTGGTGCACCACTGAAGCAAAATACAAATTTTCCATGTCATATGTGATGAATATTAGTCAATTTAGACAAAAGATTTGGGCACTCTGGTGCCAGTGCACCAAGGATACATAACATGGCGCCAGCTCTGATCATATCAAAAGTTGATACTACAGAAGTGGTTACTTTGGGGGGTTTTATGTAGAAATGTTTTCTAATGATCAATTTTTATTGTCATTAATTATATATTAGTAGAAAAACATGTATTTACGTTGCAATTGGAAATAAAAGTTTTGTTGCGCAGCTATTTTTATTAGATTTAGTTGGGCCTGACCCAACCTTAAATCAAATAAATTTGAATCCATATAATCAATTCTAAGGCAATAATAAATGACTAATCCAGTATGAAAAATTGATATGAGATTGACTGAATTTAAATAGGTGGCTATTGTGTGCACCTGTTGTCAGTTTAAAAGAAGGTGAAAGAAGGCAAAAGTGGAAGGCGAGCCACACACGCGCCGCGATGTGAACAAGCTCGGGCAGCCAGCCTATGGCATGAGTGTTGTGGCATTGATGAATATTTTGCAGCTCTAAACTCAAAGCGAAAAAGATGAGAGTGGGTGACGTGGATTAAGTGACAAAAAAAGTGTGGCCGGACATATAGGGGAGAGAGTGATAGGTGAAAGAAATGTTCACTCTTTAATATTAGATATAGACGAGAGAAATTAGCTATCAAAATGTGATCTCATCTATATCTAATATTAAAATCTTGATATAGCCTTTTTAAGGCAAACTTTTGAATTTTGGCCGATTTAAAAAAAATATCAACAACTACAAGTTGAAATAAATAGTCTATATCACGACATGTTTTCATAAAAAATATGTTGCAGGCGTTGGTGTATTTTTTAATAAATTTAGTTAAAGCTATAGAGGTTTGAATATGGATAAAATTAAAGTGACTATAATTTGAAACAAAAAGAATATCTTTATGTTTTGAACTTCAAGAATTAAGAAAAAATATTACCGTGCTACATGTCGCTCCCAGCTTTCAACGCTAGCCGATCTTATACTATACCTCTCACTGACTAGGGCAGCTAAGTAAAAAAAAAAGGCATCGAAAGAATATGACAACTTATCGAAAATTTCACAATCGTAATCTATACTTCAAAAGGAAGTCGATCAACCCAATTTGAAGAGGGCAATGCCACTAGATGGAGACTACAGCAATGGATTTTTTTTCACCAAGACTGAGTGGCTGTATACCAATAGGTTCTATGTTTAGTATGTTGATTAGTTTTGTTCGGTCCCTCCATTTTAGGCGTTTTGAAAACTTCTCTTCACTGGGTGAAGGCTAAAATCTTATTATAGTGGATGGTTGAATGTAAAACGTTTACAGAAACGCAGAAATAAAAATCTGTTTTTATAAATGAGAATTGTCGAAATTGTATAATCTAAAATCAGATTATTAAACTTAAAAATTATAAACGTAGTAAATCGTAGAATCAAGCCATTTTATTTAATCGCTAAATCATACAAGAAGTCGAGATTCTTTCATGAAGGAAAAAATATGGTGGTAGTGGCACCTGGGAGTTGCAATAATTTTGTCAACCACCAGATGAGGAAGACGAAGGATTGTTGCTACTCGCATTCTACCTCTCTACCACCCGTCCTCACGCATGACGCATAGGTAAGCTTGAAATCTAAATGGGGCTTTTGGGTAATCTACAATTTCTTTTTTTCACGTACACAACAATGTCCACGGACCACCTCATGAAAACTGTAATTGCTTGGTTGTGGCTGTCATTGGTAAGTTCAAATCAACATTTTAGCTGTAGTATTGCTTGGTTGTGTACTTGTATGTCTATCTTTGCTTGCAACCGTAAAGGGGTGTAGTTTGATAAATCACCTCATCTGGAATGAAATGGTCAATCGGAAAATCAGTGTTCGCCATGTGAATTTTAGTGAAATAAAGTCATTTCTTATTATTAAGCTAACCATGTGCTTGTGACGGATGAGCTGCCGATGGAATTAGAATTTTGGTGGGATAAAACCATTTCTTATTATTAAGATAATCACGTGCTTGTAAGTAATGAGTTAGCTAAAATGCGTTCATAATTTCTCAAGCCGAACAACCAATAAACTACCTGATCAGGAAGTTGTGGTTTCACCTTCTGGAACTTTCACCGATGCAAGAACGGTTGGGTTACTTCAGTCACTAGCAGCCAGATTACGAAACAAATAAAAAAAAACTATATATAAACCTCCACAGTCCACAGTTCGTGAAATCGTGTCCAACAAATCCTCTAGACAGCACGGAATAACAAGACGTCCAAATAATTACGAACAATGGCGGTTGAAGATGAAAACACCAAACCTCATTTTCCATTTCACCACCAAGCCGATGTTGCTTTGCAGCACTGCAAACTACAGGATGCAAGTGGGGGAAAGAAATTACATGAACAGCGAGCCAGAGATGGCACACTTGTTTCAGGCAATTACAAGAGATGATACAAGGGCGTGCTTTCTCAGCTTTCGAGCATCCTTGCATGCTACATTGCGGTCGTGTAACATATATTCACCTAGGGTTATATAGGTTACAGCGTGGTAATGACAACAGTAGGTCAGGATAAGGGAGAATCTGCGGTGGACAATCAGTGGTTCAAGTAGACTTGTCAGGGCTATGAAGTTGTAATCCCTCCAGATGATCTATTCCTCTTGTGCCGCGGAGATTGCCCCAGGCACATCTTCAAACGCGAAGATAGGCTATCCCCCATCTCCACCTTCTCACGCTTAATCTTCTTCCACAGGGCTTGAACCTTCTTCTGCTTAGCTTTCTCGATCGGTTTCCTCTGGCTTTGTCTCTGGTTTTGTCTTAGAGGCGTAGCCAAAGCCTTGACTGTCAAATTCTATGATGCACAGACCAATAACCAGATCAGATAATTAATCTTTTTTCATTGATCATATCAAAGTGGTAAATGCCAAGAGTTAGAAAGAAGGCAACTAGTAAAAACTAGCTTTGATTAAGATATATCAGCCACTGGATAACAAAATTGTCAAGCAATTGAAGCAAAGTACCACCTGCTTATCATTATTATTGCCTGACAATGATTCATCACTAGCTGCTCCTAAAGATGAACATCTGCCCCAACTTTCTCTGTTAGAGCTTGTGAATGAACATGACTCCTCATTGCACCTACTTGTTTTATCCTATAAGAAAGGAAGGCTTCTGATCAGACAATTTGCAAGCAAGAAGTATATGAGCCTCAGTTCTCAACACTTATAATGTGTTCCTTAGGACCCTCACTGATCGGACATCTCTGTTTCACGCCTATTACAATAAACAATTTAACACAATGGACAATCCAGTGGAATCAAGAAAATGCATTGCATGGATAAAATTGCTCAACTTGACTAAAAAATATACAGGGTCCAAATTGCGCGTCAGCTTACTTGAAGTTATACAGTGAACTTTACCTGCAAACGTGATCCAACACTATCCCCATCAATCTCTGACAGGCTGCGGTTTTCATCTAAAAGAAAGTCCTGCAGCTAATGGAATGCAGATAAGGAAACAAGCAAGGAAAAAGGTCTTCACATCAGACACAGACAAAATATCAAGAAACTTACCAAGTCATTCTCATTCTTAATGGACAGTTGATTCATGCTAGACAACAATTCAAATACAGATGTGCTATCTGAAACAAAATAAGGTAAAATAATCAGTATAAAACCAGTTGTTATAATATTACAATTTACAAGGAAGTAGCTCAGGGAGCTGAGACCAAACCATGTGGGATGTTAGGTGCATCTGTTGATGAACCGCAGGCTGCAGTGTTTGCTGACCGTAGACCGTTGATGATTTCAAAGAAGAAACTCTGCAAGAATGGGGGGGGGGGGGGGGGGGGGGGGGGGCGCGGGCACAAAGGTGGTTCCTTAGAAGCCAAACCATATAAGATACTCTTCAGGTTCAAATGGAGTTTTGCAATGGGCATTCCGTTAATTTACCTCATTGGTTATGTTACCAACTTTAAATGCTCCCATATGAAGCTTTGATCGTGCTGCAGGCAGCATAGGAGGACGCAAAGTTTTATAGAAGAATATAGAAACTGAATCATAATATGATTGAGGTCTTGGGGAATTATGATCACCCTCAAATTTAATTATATTTTTATCCCCCTGCACACAAACATGCAATGAGGCAATGGTTAACAGAATGGCTAGCATGATCTGCAGCAGGAATAGTCGACAATCAATCTCCATGTTATTTGTTATAAATATGATCTGCCATCTATATGCCAGTTAACTTTTATGAAGGAAGCTAAGTAAACATTTACCCCATATGCCTGGTGAATACGATCACAATGGTGAGGCTGAATAAACATATCATTAAAACCATGTCCAAATAATGCAGGGATAAACATCTTGGGAGCCAACTGGTTATGAACAAAAGAACACTGAAGTTAGATTGATGTGAAGTATAAGCAGGTTCTTTCAAAGTTACAGGAATTGTGCAGGAATTACAACATACAGAGATCTCAACAATAAATGACTCAGACTAATAAAGGACAAGAGAAGTGTAAAATTGTCAATCCTGGCAATAACCAGATGGTCAGTTGGTCACTATTGGCAACCTAGAAAGTAGAAACTCTAAAACTAAGCAGTCTTTGGGTTAAAAGAAAAGGAACAGATAATGCAAAACCTCAACACTAAAATTGCTCAGACCTATTTAAGGAAATTCTCAATAAATACATGCCAAATACAGACAAAGAAAGAAGCGAGGCTTTCCAGAATTTTGCTGGAAATTCTACAATTATAAAATATCCTACATGGAAAATGCCAATCTGAAGAAGTGGTTCTAACTGCATAAAGGGTCTACAGAAGGAAATTATTATGACACTACCATATTAAAAGTAATTAAACAAATAGCTTATTTTTATCATTTATCAGGTCTATTAAATTTTACATCAGCATGACATGGATAATACAATGCAAAATATAAACATGACTTCTACAAGCCAAAAGGCAGTTTTGCAACCATCGTGAGTTGAATTCTTCTTTGTTTTGTATTAAGGCTTCAAGGTGTCAAATTATGTTATGAAAAGATAATGTTTTAAGAAGTATACCTTTAAAACATTAAGATCCATTATGTCAAACTTAGCTCTTTTCTGAATGATTCGCCGCATGTACTGTACAGCCATCTTAACCTGAAAGGGCAGATTTCAGAACAACCCATTAAAACTTTACAATTACAGCAATGATCCCTAGGACTGTATAGACTCTTGTGCTAGCAAGGATGTAAGATAGTATGGAACTTTCACTAGATCTAACTACATTATCCTTTTACACATTCCACAAATTTATTGCAATAACGAGCATGTGGATTCATCTATGAACTTAATAACCTAAGGTAAAGCTCAATACAAAGGAAAAGAAAGCAAGTCCTATTGGTTTGTTTTTCAAAGTTAGCAATTGTAAATCATATTAAGACACAAGTCCCCATCACCATTCCCATAATATACATTCAACACAAAAGTAATGCATGCAGAAGATGTGCTGGTCATACCGTGAATTTAGGAACTCGAATTTTGTAAACGTCAACAAGTTCCATCATCAAGTCATACAGGTTAGTGAAAGCACTATCCAATACCATGCCAGCAATAGAGGGGTCCTCTGCTCCATAGAGTAGGCTGTACATTTGTATACAAAATATTGTAATGAATTACAGGGGACAGCCATCAAATGGTGATGAAATATTTGAGCCTTGACATAAACTTAAAAGATTGAAAACAATCTTAAGCATATCAACTGAAAAGTGCTATGGAAGAACTTGCAAACTGCTCCTCAAGATAATGAATTGCATGAAATGAAACAGAGAGATCTTGCACCAAGTAAAAAGAGCACAAACTTTATCCAAAACTACAGATTACCATGTAACAGCACCCATTGATCGCCCCCAAAGGCCTATAGTGGAAACTTGTTTATTGTCCCGAAGACATGACACTGCACATTTGAGGTCCTCTTTCTAGAAGTAAATTATTGGGAATTTCAGAAAGGTGTGATCGCCCAAAATATGAATGTAGAATAAGCGAAGAACAACGCTGATTATATACCTCATGCCAACCCAAGCTGACATAATCCCCACCCGATAAACCTGACCCAGAAAAGTCAAGTGTGAAAACAGTGATATTTGAAGGAAGAAGTATTACAGCGGCTTCATTTGCGTCTGCTCGGCATCCGCTGCATTGAGTCAAAGCAAAATCCTGTTTAATATTCCAAAAGATACCAGAGATTGTTTGAGCTTCTGAATCATATAAATAAAGGAGTGCAAAAAAAATTGTAACTAAGTCTTAAAAGTGTTAAAAGAAGGAAGCACCCTATGAATCGTCAAGCATATGCAAACATGGAGCAAAAAAGTTAAGTACCTATTTCCATGGCAATAGACCACACATGGGAGAGCAGTGTTCTCTGGGATAAAAGCAGGAACATAGTGGCTGCATTTTAAGATATAGCCTCTTGCATTTGTAAGCTGCCAGGAGCAAGTTACCATAAGGTTATCAACAAAGATGCTCATAATTGCCATCAAACTTGCCATCAGCAAATAAAAGACAGAAGAAACCTCTATAAATGGTCTCCGTACTTGCCTCCAAGTCTAGTCGTTTGTATTTACGTCCTGCGAGGATAAACTCTTTCTCCCATAGATACTGATCTGGATTATATTCTGACCTGTGAATTAACACTCATTCAGTTCCAATACACCAGATACATGGATGAATCCTTCACTCGTTTAATGAATTTCACTTTTTTGTTAGCTCAGTAAATTTCATGTTTTTTTTTGCTACAATGGGAAACCCGAATTTCATTACTTAAAGCAACAAAATTACAACCACAGCGCGTTCAAAGTATCAATGTCACAGAGCCCACCCAACTAGCATCCATACTTCTCACCGCAGAGGGACCAGAACGTATGGAACCACCTCAAATCCCCAAAAATGGAGTTAACTGCCTCCACAACAGGTACAAGCAGCAGAAATTTATCAACTTTATACATGGCCATGGCCAAGATCACAGCACACAGGCTGACAGCTACCAGCGTTGAGAAACAGAATTATATAGAAGGTACAAAAGATACCAATGGGTATGTGAAAGGTGCAAAGCCATTGATCAGTTAATTTTATCATTACATTAAATCATCTTTGCAACCAAATTTGGGGAACAAAGAAGCATTCCATGTTCCAATTAATGCTCCAGAACAAAGCATACTCGTCCATCCTCAGCAAAGCAACACTTTACAGCTGTGTTCCAAAAAGGCACATAAAGCATGAACATTGCAACCAAAACGGTACAACATCAAGTGGTAGCAGCCAACAATTCTCACATGATCCCTCCTCCGAGTGAGGATCTCAAATTGGTAATTCAAGCAGAAGGTAACACTAAAAAAAAACAGTTACCCTTGAATTGTTTTTTAAAATAATGCTATATGCATAGATTAACACGAAAGTAACCCTTGACAGCTATGAGCAACTACCACATGCTTAGAAAAGTTCAGGTACACATAACATGACAAATTGACAACTTCAATGGATATTGTGATTTTACCTAATGTTAACTTTAATGGCACACGGTACAGATTTGCAATAACATAACCAAGAGTTTATGTACCATGATCCAGACTATCTGAAACCAGTAACCCAATATCATCATGATCTCAGCCTCCATTGGAAATTTCAAATTGTGCATTTCCAGGTATCCTTCGTCCTAAATGCCTCTTGACAACGCTAAATAAACAGCTAATACGCCAGCATTTCAACAACGCTTGCGGACATGCAGTTGCCAGAGAACTAACGGCAGCATTGATCCCGCTCCTCTCCTTCTCCAATTCAAAACAACACGGTTGGTCACATCCAATGCAGCATCGTAATTGATGCCTAATAGGACACAAGAAGCAAATGCAACTATGCTCAGGATATATGGCGGGACAGCGCGTACCGGGGCGGCCGGATGACGAAATTAACGAACTGCTCGATCATGGCGCCTCCCGGCGGCGCGCGGTGCTCCTACGCTGCGCGCCTGCGCCGTGGTCCAGCGCTCATGCACCACCCGGCTCCGTCGTCCTCTCAGAATTACGACCCCCGCCGCCTGTCAGGTGGAGCCCACCGAAACCGGACAAATCCCCGGCGGAGCCGCCTCGGATTGCGGGAGCCGCGCCCTCTGCCTCGCCGGATCAGGCTGCCCGAGCCGAGGGGATCCGGGAGGGGGAGGCGGTGGTTGGGGAGGCGGGGGAAAAGGAGCGAGAGGGATGGGGGATGGAGGGAGAGGGGGCCGATGGCCGTGGACGAGCGAACGAGTGATGATTAGAACGTTAATGAAGCGGAGGTAATCGTGGGGAATTTTAATTTTGAATTCTTTTTGTCGTGTTTAATTCGGGTCTTAGTCATTGATGGTCAGCCGTTGCAGGTGTAGGCCAGGTGCAGCGTAACCTCTCTGGTCGTCTGTTACGACTGTGCAAGCGTACCCTCTCTGGTTTCTAGCTGTGGATCTTGTGAAAAAAAAAACATTCGTACTGTTTTTTTTACAACATTCCATATTTGTATTCATATAAGTTACTTGCCCATTTTTAATAACTAATGCTTTAGATTTATCCTAAATCAAACTATTTTCATAGAGTATGTTTTAGGTTTGTTCAAAGTCAAACCATTTCAAGATTTGATTAAATCTCCTACAACTAAAATGACTAAAGAGGAGACACCATATTATTGCGACAAAAACTTCACCTCACTTTCGTGCTGCCCGTGCGAAAAAAATTCACGTCACCGCTCAGCCTTCGTCGTGCGATCCCGCGACTCCGCGATGCCGATTGTTTCGTCACCGCCAGGTGGGCCTCCCTTCCCGTGCGCCGTGAGCCCGTGCTATAGTTTTCCAAACGGGCCAAGCCCGCTGGACCGACACGAGCACGGTACTATTAGGCCCGGTACAAAAACGGCCCGGCCCAGCCCGGCAGCTACCGTGCACATGCCAAGCACGGCATGACCCCGTGCCCGTGCCTGGGCCGCGATGCCAGCATGATGGCACGGCACGAGCACAGCCCGCTTCAACGGCCGGCACGGGGGCGGCACGGCCTCGAGCCGTTGGATGGAGGCCCCCCGCCTGCTGATCGTTGGATCTAGGGGTCGGGTGGGACGGCTTTATAAGCCAGCCGCCGCTCCTGGCTCGGAGCCTTTCCAAACCCTAGCTCATCGTAACCTGGGCTTCGCCGCTCTTCACCGCTCTCGTAACCTGGGCTCCTCGACGCCGTCACCATGGAGTCTTCCAGCGGGTAAGGGGTCAGTTCCAGTGGCCGGTGGTTCCCTCTTCTCTCTCTCCACCCTCAATCTCCCTCTTCTCCCTCAGATCCGGTGGTTCCCGCCCTCAATCTCTATCTGTTCCCTTATTCTTCATCCCTGAACGTCGATTGAGCCTCGTTCTCGGCATCCTCGCCGCATCTCCATCATCTGTCCGTCGTCCACATTGCTGGCTGCCACCACCTCTGGGGCTCCGGTCTCCGTTGAGGTACCAGGGGTGTGCAATCGGTCCGTCTCATCGTCGTCATTTATGGGGCTCCGGCCGTAGAGGTAAGGGTAAACCCTAACCCTAATCCCCAACCTAACCCTGCTTTTATCTGTTGATTGTGGCAGCCGTCAAGGAACCAGAGACGGCAGAGATGGCCCTAGGCGCCGAGCGACACGATGATGGGGAGTTTGACCACTCCCAAAATGATGAGTTGCGTATGTGCGGGATGGCCGGAGATGATGAGAACGATGATGTCCACGAGGACGCTGCCGTGCTCTTCAGCCGTTCTGCTGCTGATCCCCTTCCCGTTGACGACTCCGACCCCCCAATCGACGTGGCTGATGGCGACGGTGGCCAGAGTGAGGTTAGCCCTGTCGGTTCTAATCGCCCTTCCACGTCTGCTATCTGGGAGGACTTTGAGAAGCAATACAAAACTAAGAAAGGTACAAAACTGGTAGAGATCTGTTTAAATACTATAATGAGAAACGTGATAAACTGATGGTCTGTTTAAAGGATAATGTTGTTTCATCTGTCGCTATTACCTCTGATATATGGTCTGGAAAGACTAAAGAAGATTATTTATCTGTTGTGGCTTATTTCATTAATGTTGATTGGCAATTAGAGAAAAGGGTACTTGGTTTAAGGTTGATTGATGTGTCCCATAATGCTGAGAACATTGCTGAGCGTGTTGCATCTGTTCTTGCTGAGTATGGTATACTTAACAAGGTTTTTTCTATAACTTTGGATAATACATCTGCAAATAAAAATGATATGAATAAACTAAAACCTATACTTAAAGAATATTTTGGTTCTGATCTGTTTTTGCATCAACGATGTGCTTATCATATTATTAACCTGATTATGAAAGAAGCATTGGCTACTGTGAATCCTCTCATTGAGGATTTTAGAACAGCAATCTCTTTTATGAACTCCTCTAATCAAAGAATTGCTGCATATAAGAGTTATTGCATTACTAGTGGTGTTAGACCTAGGAAGTTTGGATTAGACATGGATGTTAGATGGAACTCTACCTACCTAATGCTTAAGCACTTGCTGCCTCACAAGAGTACTTTCATTGAGGTCAATTACCCTAGAGGTTCAGGTAGTGGTTTCCTTTTGACTGATGATCACTAGGCTATGGCAAATAAAATCTTAGAATTTCTTGAATTGTTCTATGACTCAACTATTAATTTGTCTGGTGTTTACTATCCTACTTCTCCACTTATGATTCATCATCTTGTTAAGATTGCTATACACCTGCATAGGTATCAACATGATGAACATCTAAGATCTGTTATCCAACCTATGATTGACAAATACAATAAGTACTAGAAGAACATACCTGATCTTTATTATATTGCATTCATATTGGATCCAAGAGCTAAAATTAAGAGATTTACCAAAGTGCTTAGGAAGTTACATTCTCTTTTTAATATTGACTACACTAATAAGTTGTTGGACACCAGAGCTCTTCTATTTAAAATGTATAACAGGTATGATGTAATGTATGTCTCTAATAGGCTGAAAAGGGTTGTTCCTCCATCCCTGTCTGGTAAGAAAAGAACAGCTTGGGCTAAAATTTATGATGATGATGAGTTGGATCTTGGAGCTGGCTGTTCTTCCCTCCCTTCTAGTCTTGATCATTCTAGGAGTGTTTCTGCCACTTCCTTGCTGTGGGCAACAACTGCTAGTTCTAACTCTAGTGAGCTTATATCCTACCTGGACTGTGACACAGTAAGCCAGTTGGATGATGAGTTTAACATCATGCGGTGGTGGCATGAGCACAAGCTTACTTATTCAGTACTTTCTGTTCTTGCTAAAGACATTTTGACAGTGCATATGTCAACCATTTCTTCAGAATCTACTTTTAGCTTAACTGGCAGGATCATCGAGGAGCGGTGGCGGAGGCTGAACTCTGAAACTGTAGAGGCGCTTACCTGCATCAAGGATTGGGAGAATGCTGAGATAAGACTACAACACATGGTGGAGGACAAGGAGCTGGAAGAGGCCTTTGTTGGTCTTTATCTTGATGTCGACTAGTTCACTTCCCATTTATGTATTGATTCTGTAATAACTGAGACTTGGACTTGTGGTGATGGATGTAATAAACAATTAATCTAGGAGCTGGCTGTACTTTTTTCTGTTTAGGATTTCTCACCAAGGTGAGTTTTACCTAAATAGGTTTTTAATGAGGCAGCCATTGCACAGCTCCTACTTAAATTAGTTTTAGTTTCAAAAGTTTGTGTTCTTTGTTGTGCTGTGTTCTGGTCTATTTTTGATCTTTTGTGAACTTAGTCATTTTAGATCTCTTTGAATTGCTGTGCTGAGTTCATTGAGGGGTTTTGCCAGTTTAGTGGCTGGGCCGGCACGGGCACGCTGAGCTTGGAGTCAGCACAGCATGACATGGCATGCTCTAAGAATGATAGTGCCGTGTAGTGCCGTGCCGACACGTTTGGAAAACTATAGCCCGTGCGATACCACGACACCAGGTGGGCCTCCCTCCCCATGATCACATTGATCGCGCACCACGTTCCCTTCCTCAAGTGATCTCGGTCATAGAAAGCATGACAACGTCGACCAAAGATTAGCAGATCGAGTTCATGGTGTTTTGATCACCACCATCAGCGATGGTGGCGTGAAGATGGTGAAGATTCTAAGCCCTAGGAGGCTGTTCAGGAGCCGGTCCAGGAGCACCACCATCAACGGTGGCAGCGTGGACATCTACGCCATGGTCGCCGAGCACAAGAAGATCGAGTGGGAGGTGCAGCCCGGCGGGATGCTGGTACAGAAGCGGCGGTCGCCCGAGGACGACGTGGCGGCCATGGAGTACATCTTGGTGAGAGTCTCCACCGGCTGGCAGTGGCACAACGTCTCCATCGATGCCACTGCAACCTTCGGTACGTCTGTCGCCATCTACTCCTCCATGCTTCGTGGCACCACATTAGTGCCGGGACGCCAAGAGCTTCTTCATCGACGACCAGCAGAGCCACGACTACTGCCGCACTCGACCGTCGGCTTCCAATTTCAATCCGTTGTCCTTGCCATCATGCGGCGTGGCCACCCTAGCCTGTCACCCATTGTAGTTGCTGTGGATGGGGCTTGATAGGCCGAGCGACTCCAGCAACGAGCCCCTTGACTGGAGTGCAGGCACCTGAGTCGGTGGCCGATCACAGGGTAGGCATCATTACTTGTCATGACTGAGATCCCTAGCGTCGACCACGGTAGGTGCCGCTACACCGTTCACTCTCTAGCTTGGCCGTTATCTAGCGGCTTTCTTGTGGTGTTTTGATAGCCAGTTCATTTCTTCCTTGAATTGCAGGCGTGTCAAGATGATGTTGGACAATTCAGAAGGTACCTCCTCAAAAGACTTGGTTTAGATGTTTGACTTATTTTGCGGTCGTTGTGTGAGATGAGGGATGTAAAATTGTAAAAGTGGGAGCCTATTGATTGCTGATCCATGCTGTTGCCATAGCCTAGATCTCCATGGCCACTGCTTACAACATGTTTGTACAAATGAGTCCCTACTCAAGTGCTCAATGCCCAGATGGACCATCCAGTGTTGTGGATTAGAGTGGTGTACTTAACTGAGCCATACAAATTTGCATTAAATAAGTTTACATGAAGTTGGGTTCTATGATATGATTTTTCATTATAAATTTGTTTCAATATTATATACACTATTATTGTCCAAAAGCAGCAGATGGAGCGATGATCCTCGAGATTGTATGGTCAAATTGAGTCATGCTTCAACTAATCCTTTTTTTATCTCGTGCTTCAACTAATCCTGGTATCAGACAAATGGTATGCCTTGATCTATGCCACATTGGTTGTATAGTATTACTGGATTTTCCATATTTGTGATGTGTGGCTTTTTTCTATTTCTTGCAGTTTGATTATTGGTACGTATATGCAATGAGTGGGTTTGGAGTGGTTTCTTATAAGAGTTGCAGTAATAGTTGTGGTCATGACTCCAATTTGGGTATGCATGTTTGAGGATATATATCTAGGGATGTTGGCTTACCAATTTTTTTCTGAAGGTCTTGGTTCAGCAATCGTTATTTTTTGGTCCAAGGAGCTATTGCATGTTGGCCTTGCTTTCATCAATCGTTATTTTTTTCTATGGATTTGCATCTGATTGCCCTGCATCTTTGCATGAGTAGGCTATAGAGAGTGCAAGGATTGCTGGAGTGTCCAGGATAATTGGTGTTGACCTGAACCCCAGCAAACTCGAAGAAGGTGTCCCTTTGAATCAAATGATTGAATCCTCATTTTGTCATGTTGTTTTGATAATTCAGTAACCTCATCTATTTACCTATTTTCAGCTAAGAAGTTTGGTTGCACTGAATATGTGAACCCAAAAGAGCACAAGTGCACGTTTGTTTCTTTACCTGAGCTAACCTATGATAGTTTATGCAAAACTTGACCATAGTATCCAATTTCTAGATGCTTTAGGTATTTGCTGAGATTACAAATGGAGGGGTTGACCGTAGTGTGGAGTGCATTGGTACCATCAACGCCATGATCTAGGAATTTGAATATTTCATGATGTAAGGCCTAAATAAATACATCATTGTTGCTATTATTTGTAGTCTATTCTATTTACATTAAATTTTATTCAACATCTCTACTCGATCTAAATCCAGGGCTAGGGTGTTACTGTGCTGGTGGCCTGGTGGGTGTGCCACACAAGGATGTTGAATTCAAGACTCACCCAATGAACTTGCTGAATGAGAGGGCCCTGAAGGGAACCTTCTTCGACAACTACAAACCACACACTGACTTGTGCAATGTCATTGAGCTGTACATGAAAAAGGTAAATGCGAAGTGCTATTTCTTCGGGAGCCTTGTTACTTGAGCTTTGCTGAAATTAATAGGCTCCCAAACATCAGCTTGCTCTTGCTACAACTCTACTTGTTTGTGGGCATGAGTTAGAGGTGGAGATGTAGATGTCAATGCATCTGGATCATTTTTGTGCGACCTTCTTATATGTTAACTGCTACTGCTTTCAATGAATAGATCTCTCCCAAAACTTGTATTGATATTGTGTCGGTGTTTTGAGTAAGCACCGGCTAGTAAATTTGTATATTGCGCATCTGACCCGGATGGTGTGCTAAGAGGACACAAGGATTATATGGGTTCAGGTCAAATGTCCCTACATCTAGTTTTGAGCTGCTCGTGTTACTAGCACTGAGTTTGTAGTAGGGGGTTACAAACTGGCGAGAGAGTGAGATAGCTCCTAAGTCTGTGGTGTGATGTGGTGTATTTATTCGATAAATCGATCCCCTTAGTGGGACACCCTGCTTTCCCTTTTATAGGTCAAGGGGAAGCAGGGGTTTTTTACCATCGAAGGGAGGAGAAAAAAGGAAAGAGAAATAAGGCTTTCGAAGGTGCGTCGTTGAAAGCTCTAGTTTGGTTTTGGTGAATTGATGAAACCCTAAGTGCTAACCTAGTTTATCAAGTGATCATGAGATAGGTAGCACATTCCAAGTGGTGAAGCAAATGAAGATCATGACATGATGATGGTGATGATCAAGTGCTTGGACTTGAAAAGAAGAAAAAGAAAAACAAAAGGCTCAAGGCAAAGGTATAAATGGTAGGAGCCATTTTGTTTTGGTGATCGAGACACTTAGTGAGTGTGATCACATTTAGGATTGATAGCCATACTATTAAGAGGGGTGAAACTCATATCGAAATGCGGTTATCAAAGTGCCACTAGATGCTCTAACTTATTGCATATGCATTTAGGATCTAGTGGAGCGCTAACACCCTTGAAAATGTTTGTGAAAATATGCTAACACATATGCACAAGGTGATATACTTGGTGGTTGACACATTTGAGCAAGGGTTAGGAACTTCACCAGTGGAGTGTCCACCCATAGAGTGCGGATAGTCCAACGGTGCCACCGGTGCCCTAGACAGAAAAGATGGAGGTCACCGTAAGTGACCGAACACTGGTCTCGGTTGGACCGGTGTGTCCGGTCAGTAGCAGTAGAGGGCGCACAGCGTTGGTCTCTAACCAGATGCTGGGTCACTCAGTGACCGAACGCTAACAGGGTGCGTCCGGTCCTGCTGACATGGCAGTGGACAAAGGAGTCGCCGAGTGACCAGACGCTAGGTGTGTTCGATCGAGCATAACTGGACGCGTCTGGTCATGAAAAGATGTCTCTAGATGCTTACTGGAAATGACCGAACGCTGGGGTTCAGTGTCCGGTCACTTTGAGTTACTGCGTCTAGTCGTCACTTGACCATTGAGATTGGGCGATCAACATTTGAAGAGAGGGGACACGTGGTACGCATCACGTGACCGGTACGCATCGGGCGATCAACCTACAAGATTGAGCTACAGCACCTTAATCCCAATGGAATCTAGCACATGGCGGCGTTCATCGCCCTGTGTGAGGGATTCTTGGGGATTAGTCCCCACTTTGATCTATGGTGGCACTTCTTCGCCGTTACCCTCCAGAAGAAGAGGGAGAAGAAGCAGGAGCAGAATACGCCAATGGGATGTGTCGGCATCCACCTCTAGAACAACCAGGTCAGTGAGTACCCATCAATGCAGCTATCGACCTCCAACAAAGGGTGGCATTTGTATTGGTTCTATCTCAAGAACAACACTTCCGCCCCGCTACTAGAGTTCTCCGGGCGCTTAATCGAAGAGGCCCCAGATTCATGGAAGTGGGGTGTCCCGGAGAAGGACAAGAAGAAGATCCGAGACCACCTCATCGCCATCCGTATCCTAAAGGAGAGGGTTCTGAAGGGGTTGGGCATCATCGGGGCCTACCATGCGAGGAGGCTGGCGCCACTAATGAGGTGCATGCTTCCAATGTATGAGATGGCGCCTGAGGCATCATTCGTTGGCACGGTGCTGGCCGAGGGAGCGCTCTTCCCCTCTGAAGTCACGCAACGCATCAAGGAGGTGATGGAGCCATCTCGGGATGACACAGGTATCCCTCTTGATTTTGTGTACACAGTGCGAGGGCACCCTTCGATGCGGCCGGAACCGGGCTACATCATCTTTGTAAGTTTTCTTTCCTCATGCCTCCTCTTCAATTGATCTCCCGACCCCTTGAAACTAACATTGAGATGGGGCCAATCGAGGGACCTCATCCTTATGGATCTCCTGGCTCCGCTACTAAGGGATCCGTCCATGAGGGTGGCGAATCGCGCTGAGGCCAAGTGGCAGAGGAAGGCGAAGGAGGACAAGAGGAAGAAAAAGCAACAGAAATTGCGGGCGCGGGAGCGAGGGGAGGACACTAACAGTGATGATGATGATGATGAGGTAGTTAGTGATGCCGAGCATGATGACCTAAAGAGCAAGGATGTGCTGATAGGTATCCACTCGTTCTTGCAGGAGTCAGGGCTCTTCCCGTTCCATGGAGGGGAGGGCATGTCTAAGAGGCCGATGGAGATGGACCAGATAGTCAGCCTGCCCTAGGAGCCAATAGGGGCAAGCGGGCCTGCTGCTGCACCCAAGGTACCAGCAGAGGAGGGTGGCTCTATCGCCGCGCCCCAAGATGCAAGCGGGGCGAGCCCCTCTACCTGGGAGCAGGGAGCGAGCTCAAAGCGGCCCCGCCTCGACAAGGTGGAGTAGGGATCTAGGGGTTTGCCCCCCAAACGTATCCACTGCCCAACAGCGTCGATGTAAGTCACCAACTCCTCTATTTTCATCGTGACTCATGCTTTCCTTTCTCACAGCGTCTTGAGGCGGCACAATCTTTTGGTGCTGGCACTAAAAAAGAGCGTCGCCCTTCAAGTGAGGCGACAGCCGTCGGTTGATTTCACACCCACTTTGGGTGGGAGCAGCCCCGGTGTGACTATGTCATCGGCTGGTCATGCACCGCCCATGGTGGCGCCTGTGCCCTCGGTGAGACAAGACGGCGTCGATGCTCGAGGGATGCCCTCAGAGGTCACTGAGCAGTCAGCGACAGAGGTGATTCTGCCACCGACGATGGGGTGGACGAAGCGGCTGACCACGCTTGTGGCACCGACCGTGGTGGGCGTGATGCCACCAGTCGAGGCCCCACCAACATAGGTGGAGGTGGCAGCAGCTGTGATAGGCGAGACACAACCGGATGCAACCGTGGCAGTGCCTGAGACAGCGGCACGATTCGCGCCACTGGCAGCCCGAGTGATGACGCTCGATGTGGGCCGGACGGAGGGGGATGCAGCCGATGGGTCCCTAGCAGAGAGGACCGGTGGGGAATCGTCCCTAGCCCTAATGTCAGGGGGCAGCCACTCACTCGCGTGGGATGAGCCCCTGCTCTGGTGGGCGAATCCGCAGGACCCGACGTCGACACTCTTCACCCTTGATGATGCCACTAAGAGCATGGAGTGGGAGAGTCTCGACGAGGGGATTATGGCCGCACTGAAAGCCTTGGACCATTCCAAGGGTGCCCTATGCAAAGTCGTCGTTCCCACTGGTCAGGTATTCACTCGACCTTACCTCTCGCCTTCTTCTTTCTTCATGTATTTTTGTGTTCTGACCATCATCTTTTTTCAGTCTCTTATCGCTCGTAGCCGGGAAAAATCCCGGTTTCTTCGCAAGCAAAAGAAGAACTATGGCCGCCTTGTCAAAGAGGCGTGGCTGCATGGGGATGTGACTACCTAGCTCATTGCCACCCAACATAGGGTGGCCGAGCTGACTCCCCTTGCTAAGGAGGCAAACAACCTCTGACTGCGGGAGGCCAAGGTCCATCGGCATGAGGAGGAGACCGAGAGGGCATTCGAGGCCCTATCAGTGAGGGCATGACAAGATGATGAGGAAGCCACTAGAGTGAGGAGGGAGTGAGATGAGCTGCTTTAGAGGGACGCCAAGACCCATCGGTGGATCCTCAACCTTCTAGCCAAGGTTGAGAAGGAGCAGGAGCTAAAGCTAGTAGCCGATGAGAAACTCACAGACCTAGAGTGGAGGGCGAGTCTAGATGCCAAGGTGGTCACCTGGCTATGCAAGGAGCGAGGCAAGCTACTCCAAACCATGGGGAGGCTCCGCTTGGAGCATGGCGTGGCCCATGAGATGCGCGACCAGGCCATCCGAGAGCATGACCAGGCACAACAGATGATTGGCTCCCTCTAGGCCAAGCTTAGAACCGCGATAACTTAGAGGCTAGAGGCCAAGGGTGTCTCTACTGGGCTAGCCATGGAGCTCACCGAGGCAAGGAGGAACCTTCAGGCAGAGAGCGACAAGCTCGGTATCCTAAGCGCCGCCCTCGGAGTGGTATGTGATGACCTGGAGGTGGTATGATCGGAGGGGACCAGTTCACTTGCGGCCCATGCTATTGATATCATGGCGTGGGTGTGCCAGCTCAAGAGGGATGCCCTTCACACTAGGGTCTATCAATCCTTCATGATTGCTCATTCTCATTATGGGGACAACATCGACCTAGAGACGATGAGCCTCGGCTTCACGCCTGGCTACACTGATGCCGAGCTAGATGAGATAGAGGCGGCAGTGGCTCCTCTTTCATGGGACCTGGTGGACAAAATGGAAGACAATTCTAGCCCAGAGGGGTTAGTTAGTGAGATAGGTCAAGTAATCATTCATGTAACAAGCAGACAAACTCTGACCCTTATGCACTATCACACAAACTTATCATTTTGTTTTGTTTGTCTAAGTTTGTTTTTCCTCCCTTTTATGTGTGGAAAGGGTTTATATGTTCCGACCCTTTCATTTGCTAAAAACCATGGGGCCCAAGGTGTAGGAGGGAAACTCTGATTGCGCTGGTGAGTAAGAGTGTCATGGTTGCAGGGGCGTAGGTTTCTCATAGTCCAACTAGCGATGCTCAATCACTTGTTTCCATAGCCTTGCCACTAGATTTATCATAAGGAAGATGTCGGCTATAGTGACTATTTTAGAAAGGGTGCATTTATACCCTTATCAGCCTTGAGTGAGATCTGACCCCTTCCTGTTGCTGGAGTTAGGTGTCACTAAAGATCGTGGAGAGGATAGCGAGATTAGTAGGAGAAATCATCTCTTGTTTTCATACGTACTCCCTCCCTAGGATTCGAGCTATCGTTCTATGACTACACGTTCGGTCTCTTTGCAAGTCCAACTTTCGTTGAGCCCCCTCACGTAGTAGGAGTTTGAACAAGGGTCGGCTCAACTTTGTGATTGTTGCCCCATACATGGTTTCTGCAACCATGGGGGTTGAGCTAACGTTACTTGCCTCGATGACTCGAGTGATGTGTTCGGTGAGCTCGCTAACAGGTATGTTCGAGTGGAATCCGAGTTCGTCATTCGTGATGGCCTCGATAGAGCCTTCATGTAATATTCTATTGCTCCTTAACTCGCCTTCCAATAGATGCCCCCTCAATGGGGATTCTATAGGTTCTACTAGGAGCTAGGATCGAATGAGAAGGTTGAGATGACCCTGTCTGCTTCTAGGCAGGTCGGGTGAAGGCCACTGGGGTTCATCTACGTTTTCTCCTTTGGCTCTTGTTTGACGTGAGGCAACCTCAGATCCTCTGTGGGTCAGCCTTTAAACCCTGGTCTCCCAATTTAGGGTTGAGTGGCTCAAACCCTCAAGCCTTGTGAGGCTCGGTAGGGGTCGGTCATGTTTCATGCATTACCCCGCCCTCAGTTTCCACAGCCAAAGGTGACTTGTTGTCTGTCTATGACCGCATATTCGGTCTCTTTGCGATGTCGAGCCCCCGAGCCCCCACGCATAGCAGGGGTTTGGCCAGGGGTCGATTCGTCTTGCGATCATCATCCCTCATGCGTCCATTCGCTAGAACGAAGGGGTTGAGCCGTGCTATGCTTTCCTCACTGGACAGAGCATGGTGCTCGGTGAGTTGTTAATGGGCTTGTTCGAGTGGAGCCCCGACATCCCCTTCACGGGGGCTCGGTTTGAGGTCAGCTGGTGACTGACTCTAGATTCTTGGTGGCTGGTCCATACAGTTCCTAGATCCATTTGACTGGTCCAAGGGCTCGATGCCTTTCTTTGAGGAAAATCATGGACCCTGCATCATCCAAGACTCAAAACAAGGGTTAGGACGCCTGAGGCGCTCCACACGCTTCGGGTATTGGCCACTAGCGGGCCCGTCCTTAACCTCCCCTTACTCTAGGGTGCCCTAGAGCGGCTGTGAACTCACTGGTGGGCCAGCCTTCAAACTCCTAGGCGTTAATGGGCCGTAGGAATGTTTTCAGCTCCGTATCCCACTTACCTACAGCGGCCCATAGTCTTTGAAGGTGAACCATCGCTCGGCGGATCCTTCATGGGGAAGATTTGGATAGGCATGCACTCGTCTTCCGATAGCTTCCTAGAGCTGTTCGATCAACTTGGACATAGGTTTTACCTTGATGATAAGAGTGATGGGTTTGGGAAGCTTTTACCGGATATGATTGAATGAGATTTGGGTTCGTTGTTCATGATGGGGTTGGCACGACCCGCATCGGGCACCCTGCTACACCCTACCCATTTCACAGTGTCGATCAAGCCATCCAATTGACTTGCGTTACCTGCTGGAACAAGGTTTTCCTACGGAGACAGAGGATGAGAACATCCCGCGCGAGAATTTAGTTTAGGCAGATAAACTAGGTGGGGAACTCGTGATAAATGGATAAGCTCTTAAATTTTGTTATAGCAAACAACTTTTTAGTTCTTCTCACCTTTTTTGTATAAGAAGGTTAGTGCATTCCGACCCTTTTATCGTTAAGGCCATAAAAGCTCGAGATGCGGTAGAGCCAGTTTTGATCACGCTGGCGAGCAGAGGTGCCATAGCCGCTGGGGCATAGGTTTCCCGAAGCTCAACCAGTTATCTCAGAGCCTATTCCCATAAACCTAGCTCCTCGGTTTTAACATGAAAGGGGGTTGGACACTGAGAATGTTTGCTAGGCGGATAGATTTTTAAAGCGTACCGGCCCTTTCCATGCCTAAGGCCCAAAAAAGCCCAGGGTGCGGAAAAGAAACTCAGATTACGCTGGTGAGCCAAGGCGCCGTAACCGCTGGGGCGTAGGTTTCTCGTGGTCTGACCAGTTTTACTCAGGGTCTATTTCCGCAAACTCCGCTTTTTGGGTCTTAATCGTGAGAAAGGGTCGGACATAGAGATTATCTACTGGATAGATATGCCCTTATTAGTCCCCAAGTGAGGCTCATCCCCCCGCCGTTTGCTGAGGTCGGGTGTCACAGAAGGTCGAGGAGTTCGATAGTGAAATTAATAATAAGAAAAAATATGCGTACATTAAGGGTAAAAGTGACATAGCTGCTTAATGTTCCCGGTGTTTGACGAAGACCTCGCCATTGATGGTTTTGAGCTTGTAGGCACCTGGTCGGAGCATCTCCATGATGACACGCGGTCCTTCCTACGGTGGGGAGAGCTTGTGGAGGTCCTTGCGTACTTGGCCAAGCGAAGGAGGGCGACATCGCGTGCTTTGTCTAGCTGGGCTCCATCCTATGCTCCCCCTTGTTAGAGCTTCCAGACAAGAACTGCTTCAAAAGAACATAGTCCTTGTACAGGTGGTTGACGAGGAAAGCATGGTTCAGGCATGGCCCTTCAAGCAACTTCTCAAAGTAGCTTGGGGTGCCCTCCGTAGGCTTTCGACCCCCATGCAGTTGGCATTAGCTGCTAGCGAGCTCCCACACCGCCGCTTGTTCTTCCTTTTGTTGGGAGGCTTGGAGGTGCCTTTGTCGGCATCCTCATCCCCCTTTGCCTTGCCCTTGAGGGTGTGTCGGTCAAAGGCCTGAGGTCCCATCAAGCCAGGGCTTGGGCTTCGGTCCTCACCGCTATCATAGCGTTCGCCATGACATGGATGGTAGACGTGGCTAGCCCCTTCCTTTGCATCACCATAGGCATGCATGCGGGCATCGAGGGTGTCATGGGTGTCACAGTGGAGGCCGAGACAATCATGCACTAGAACTACGATGCACGGCTCACCACCTTGTTGGGCCTAATGGACCGGTACGTCCTCATCGGGTTGTTCTAAGGGTGCTTCACATCTGCGAGCGTCGGGGGTGTCACGCGCATCACGGTGGAGCTCAAGACGCTTGTGCACTGAACCCACGATGTGTGGCCTTTCCTAGTCGAGGCTAAGGGGCTGGTTGCTTCTGGGGGCGCAAACCTCCGTTGTAGGTAGCTGCAGCTCTTCGGGCGCCTCGGCGATTGCGTAGAGGCCAGTGAAGAGGAGGGGTTGTGTGGCAGCTAAAGACCGCACCAACTCTCCCTCAATCATAAAGACAAAGTCTAGGTTCCTAAAATGCACGCGCACGCTTGGGACTTAGCTAACGTTGCGATTAGCCATCCGAGGCCTGGCATGCCAACTATCAGTGTTTTGAGTAAGCACCAGCTAGTAAATTTGTATATTGCGCATCTGACCTGGATGGTGTGCTAAGAGGACACAAGGATTATACTAGTTTAGGCCGAATGTCCCTACATCTAGTTTCGAGCTGCTTGTGTTACTAGCACTGAGTTTGTAGTAGAGGGTTACAAACTAGCGAGAGAGGGAGATAGCTCCCAAGTCTCTAGTGTGATGAGGTGTGTTACGCCCTAGGTGTTAGGCTTGCATAATTTGACTTGCATTGCATGAGCATGAGCATCAGGCATTCATATATATGCTTTTATATTGGAAACATATGTTTGAAACATATGAAACATGCTTTGTTATTTCATGTTTTCTTTGTGTATACTTATGATCATGTATGAATGAGTGCAAGTGGGTCATGTTAGTCACTAAAACACCTTAGCTAGACTTAGGATGGCTAATGGGACATTGTTCATGTAGATCACTTTGCATAATTAAGCTCCTAAGTGATGATATGCAGGTTGACCTAGAAAGTAAAATATGTACCCAATGTATAAAGTGCTTGTGTGACCTTAGGAATACATTAAACATGTTTAGAGTGTCATTATGAACAACTTTGGTATACATGGCTAGGTCTAATTTGGTCGCTAAGTCATAGTTTCAGTGTATGTCATCATTTAAATGTAGTATGTTTGACCTAGTTTGAACTATGTCATAGAGACTTTGCATGGGTGTGTTCACTTAAGAAAAATTGTAGTATTTGAGTAGAGTAACAACTTTTATTTTTGGGTCATAGGCCAATTAAGCTCCTAACATGCTTGAATTTGGATCACAAAGATCATTGTATTGCTGTTTGAAAACTTGAAATATTTCTAAGTCTTTGAACGTTTTTCAGTTTTCGTGTAGTGTACTTTGGTGCCTCATAGTTTGAAAACAGTGGAGTTTTAGACGATGTTGATGTTGGAAATTTTGGAGATTACCTGTAGCTCTACAACATTTGTTATTACCTCTCATGCCAAAACTAAACGGGTTAGGAGATAGAGAGGCGAGAATATGGAGGTTCAGTCGTGTGTTCAGACATTTTTGAACTAGCCTGGAATTTTTGAACGTGGCCGACATGAACAGAGGCTTGCCGCCGCGTGGTGCCTGTGTGCCGCCTCGCTTGCCACCTCGCCCCACCTCTGTGCATGTAAACCGAGCACCTGGCGCCCTCTGCTCCTCACTCGCGCTCGCCACCTCTCGCTCTTTTGCTCGCTCTCGTAGTCACCGTGCACGCAGAATGGTGCATCGCCGCCATGGCCGAGCAATGAAGCTTGCCGCCGCCGCTGTTCCCTGCCTCCGTGCTTCCCCCGCTCCTAGCCAGCACCACCACCACCTCCGCGTGTTCGCCTGAACCCGTACCACCTATCCCCGGCCTTGCGCGCTGCTGGGAAAGCCGCTGCCGCCGTACTGTCGTCTGCCGTGGCCACCGTGCACGTGGCCGGGCCACCACGAGCCGCCTCGTGCCAAGACGAGTTGTCCCATGGGTGCGCGCGAGGCCCCTGGTGCTCCGCCGCCGCCCCATCGTCGCCGACGAGCCTCCTCCGGCCGGATTCGACGAAGTCCAGTGCATCCTCTGCTCCAAATCCCGTCAGGGACCTCGTCTTAAAATTCGACTAAAGGGAAGGGCCTAAATGCAATGTCATTGACTCAAGTGAATAGTGCCTCGAGGGACCTATTTGTTGTAAATCGGGTGAAACTTTGGAAATTCATAGTAAATCATAGAAAATTCGTAAAATAGTAAATGGGGACTTTTTGGAATCCTTGTGAAATTCTCTATGCACTAGATCTATAATATGTCAGGATTTAGTTTAAAGTTTTAGCTGTAAAAATAGATTTGTGCAGTCAGGGTTTGAATGCTAGTCTTACTTGTTTTTTTTATAACTGCAGTTGATGTGCTCAAATAAATGTGAAATTTTTGTAGAGTGCTACTAAGGTGATTGTTGTTGTCTGGTAAAAATGTCATGAGTTTAGGATTTATAGTTTAAGAGTTATAAAAATAACAAATGCCCTGTTTTGATTTGCTCCTATTCTGAACAGTTCTGCATGTTTGAATTAATTGGCTCAGTTAAGTTATGAATCATGATTTGATGACAATACATGAGTTTTAGTACTTTTCTTAATCTTTCCAAAAAGTTAAATATCATGATTTTTGACTAAGTAGATCTTGAGTTATACTTGCTTAAATCTCTGTGGCTGTTTCTGCCCAAACCCAGATAGGGTTTCCTTGTTCTTACTGTGGGGCCTTCTTAGTAGTAGAATTAGCTTTAGGTGTTTACAACAAAGTTGTTTACAATTTTCTAAGATTTCTAAAAAGTCTAGAACCATATTTATTGGACATACATAACTCCATTTATAGTTGTTTAAAGTGGCATGTCAGTTTCTGTCTATGTTTTTGACAGAGCTGCAATTATTGGATTAATTGACCCTTCTAACTGTAGAGTCATCTTAATATGAGAATAAGAAAGTTGTAGGTAACTTCCTAAGCTTTTCAAAAAGTTATGGTTCATATTTGTTGGAGGTCTAGAACTCCAGTTATGCTTCTCTGAAGATGCTATCAGTTTTCTATACCACTGTTGTTGGGCTGGATTTGCAGTTTTGCTTGTGCAATTATTTTCGTGGTGTAAATGATGTTTGCTATGGTTGTAGTGAATACAAAAGTTGTAGAAAATTTCATGGTCTTGCTTGTGTTCAAATTGTAAGGTCATAGGCCAGATAGTGTAGGAGTTACATGACTTTTAAGTCTTCTGTCAGGTTTTGATTTTAGTCTGAGCAGATCTGAAAGATGCTAGTGTTTGATCTAGTTAGGATTTGAATGAGTTTTTGGTGAATATAACAAAGTTGTAGATAATTCATATATCTATATTCTGTTAAAATTTGGTGGTATTTGGCCAAGTAGTTTGTGAGTTATGCCTGTTTAAAGTTGGGTTACAGAATTGATTACTCTCTGTCTTGTTTAGACCAGTTTCTGTAAATGGGTATATTTGACTTAGTTAACTTGAGAATCATGCTAAGATGATTAAATATGAATTGTAGATAATTTCATAAGCTTTCTAGAATGTCTTCTTTCAAGTCATTTGGATTTGTGTAACTCTAGTTATAGCTAAATCTTGTAGCTGTTGTTTGCATGTCCAGAAATTGATAGATTCCAATTATAGTTGTTTGCTTGTATATTGCTAAGTGTGGCTCATACCTTTGATGATGGTTGAATTAGAGTACCTGAGATCTTGGGAAACTTGTGTCATGCTTGGTGTTGTCATCTTCTTTGCTATCGTGGCATGATAAATTGTGCGATATTTATAGTAAGCAATGCGAAGTGCTTGTGCATGTTAACGTAACCTTGTGCTTGTCTTACTTACTGCATGCGCTGCATTGTCTATTGCACTTCCATGTATTCACACACATGCATCTTGCATCTCATTTAGGTATGCTAGATAAACCACATGAAGGATGTGATGTGGAGTCAAACCCGAAGATGGAAGGACTAAGCAAGTGCTAGGACCGGAGATGTCACCAAGTCGGTGCAAGCTAACTGAACTGACTTGTGTTGGATCCTAGGCAAGCCCCGGAGCATTATAAGTCTCCCAGTAATTTACAAATGTTTACTTACGTACTTATGATTGATGCATTAGGTTATAAGAGTTGAATGAAACCACTTGATGCATGTAAATTCCTTGTCCAGATATTAACCCTTTAACCGGTATAGGTCCAGGATCGAATATATGCTTAGCCATGCTTAGACCGGTAGAAGTCGGGTGATGTCCTGTCACCTGCGAGATGTAGGTGGATACCGGAGCACGGTTGGCTATATCTGCTATCGTGGAACAGAACCATGAAGTAAAAGTAAATCGAGACCGGACGGGAAGTTGATAGAGAAGCAACTAGACATGGAGGTCTTGGGTGTGGATTTATCCTCGTCTGTGTCGATTAAGGACCATACCGTTGTTGGCGCTTCTGACAAGATTGAACGCATGCCTCTCACTTAGCTGGCCGGATAACTCGTTCCGACCGCGAAGCCGAGTAATTCAACTCAGGCCAGGAACCGTTCTGTTGTGCGCTCCTTCCGGGGAATGATCAGACTAAGCCCAAGGGCAGGCGTGGCCTGAGCATCCTAGCATCTGGTGTTCCAGATTGTGCGGCGCGGTACGGACCCGCGAAATGTGTACCTGAGTTATACCAAAGGTGACCTAAGGTGACCGTTGATCTGGTCTGCCTGGGTTTGTGTTAGGAATAAATTCCCAGCTGGTTGAAATCGATTCGAATCGCCGTCTCTCCCGGATAGTGAGAAACTTGGCTAGTCCCAACATCGTAGTAATTGGATTATGGAATGTGAGGGTTCGGATAAACATGGAATTACTATACCTGCTATGGTTACTATTGTATGCTCCAAAAAGATATACCACATGTTTGGCACAGGATAGTTGCTAATCTAGAGATGGATAGTTCTAATTAACTTGATAACAGAATTATAATTGTATATTTGAGTTAATCGCTTTTTATGCAAAATGTTGTCAAGCTACCTCCACTTATAAAGCCTTGCATACTCCTTGGAGTCAATTTTATTTCTAGTTATGACGGGTAAGTCTAGCTGAGTACATTCGAGTACTCAGGGTTTATCCCACCATGTTGCAGGTAGGGTTTTGACCTGCTGAGGATGGTGGCTAACCACCGGTGGGCTCGGTGACTCTATATTCACTTCTCATCTACATGCTTTTGTCTGAGGATGTCACTTATGCTAGCAATGTATTTGGAACTTATATTAATGTAATCATTTGAAAGCTATCTCGTTTTCACCAATCGATTTTGAAACCCCAAACTTGTACTATTAATTGTGAACTTATTGTAATATTATTTCCGCTGCAACTCTGTGTATGTGATGTGTATTTGCTTAATCACGCGATCTTGGTTGTGATGTTGATTTACCGAGGTCCTACGTGACACTCGGCGGACTACCGGGTTTATATAAGTGAAAGTATGCGCGTGTCAACGTGTTAGCGGGGACAGACGTACTTGATCTTGTATAAATTGAGCGGTTCTGTCACAGCTGGTATCAGAGCGAGATTAAGCATAATACTGTCATATACATAGTTGTAAAATCCAAGTTTTGGTTTTAAAAAGTCTATTTTAACTAAAACTTTAGCTACAGGCAAATTTGTCAAAACTTATTTGCAAAACTATGCTAGCGACATCCTCCTTTATGCCCAGTTAAGGACTATTAGGTGGCTATCTAAGTACTAATTGTGGGGGTTTACTTCTTGCAATTTTTACTTTCGTCGTCCATATGGCGTGCTGTTGTATGGATGTCGTTCACTTGAATGGTAATGTATGGATCAATTGCCTCTACGCCCAGGTAAGTGTGAGTTGTGAGAGCATGACCGTCCCACTGTCGGTCTAGGGAAGAGTTAGCTATGGTTGCTAGAATATTTACATGTTACACACATGTATATATGAAGGTACTTAATTGTGGGTATATCTGCCGGGTAGCTATGGATACCAAAGTATATATATCTGGGGATGTATATATGGAAAGTATCTTAGTTTACTGCTTTCATTGTGTGCTTATTTATCTCTTGTGGGAATGGGCTGCAATGAATTTTCCTGTAGGTATGCTAACTATGAATGCGTAGATTGAATGTAGCTGACGACTAGCTATATGTCGAGAGAGTACGTGTTGTGCCACCGACATAGAACGTGATTGCCGCCTTAGGCTGGCAATTTTGTGAGGATGAATAGGATGAGCATGCATCATGATTGTGCTTGTGCATAAATATGCTTCCCTCACCTTGTTCTAATACTAAGTAACTTGTGACCAATGTGATGCTACTATCTTCCTTGTGTGAAGCTAGACAAAATGTCTTGTTCCATGCCGCTTGAATAGCTATGCTTGAAGATAGTGTGTGATTAGCTTCGCCTTATATGTTTGCTTCCAAAGGAAATAAATGATAACAATACTTTACCACCATGTTTTGCATGATATGTGTAGCAATGTTGTTGTAGGTGACTACTTGTTAGGTGCGAGCTTTGTGCATAGTAATAGTCGCTTAAGCTAATTAGATTGAGTATTTTGAAATGCTTGCTTAAGACCATGATGTAGGTGCGGATGCTCGTAATCTAGGTAGTGCCGTAGCTGTCACTCCTTTTGTCCTCGGAAAGCATATGAGTGTTGAAGAGCGCTATCCTGGAACAACATCCAAGTTTTGGTAATCTCATGGTTGTCGTTTTCAATTAAGTTCTCTCTTAGGAGCCTGAGCCTGTACATGTGGTTGCTAGCCATTGAACGTTGTGCTACGGAGACCTTTATCCATGTCTTTGCCTGACCTTAGGCCCAAGCTTAGCTCCCTTCTTTGCTTGCATGTGTCGTGGTTGTCCCACTCTTGTGTGGAAGGACCTTGCTCCAAAATCCTTATCGGACTTCATTGCTCCTTCTCCTACAGATGATCTAGTGCAACGCTAATCGCTATCTACCCTGGCTTTGGAAACTTTTCCTCGTAGATCCTGTCATTGCTTTATCAGCTGAATCCCTAGTCAGTGCAATGGCTCTGTCCCTTGAATCTCGTTTGTTTTGTCTACAACCCTTTCAAGTCTCTGAATATTTATCAGTCTTGATCTCATGTTGCTACTCGACAAGACCAAATCTCAGGTTAATCATTATCTGGTAATCACTTGGTGGACATAAGGCGTATATGGAAATTCTGCAAGAGTATCCTACTTAGTTGCCTTCGGCAATTAGGATATGTTCTCTTGCGCTGTGTTTTGATCTTCAGATCGCTTCCTTGTTGACTCCTAACCTTGTGACTATCTTTGTTGCTATCCCTCCTTCTCATTGTGCTTGCTCTTATGCAACCAAATTTGTGCAACATGAGAATGCGTGTGGGTTGTATGTTCAGTAATGGTGCCACGATTAGCAATCTACGGTGCCGCGATGAAACCAAGGGCATCCTGTGGACTACAGCCACAAGGTTGTGCTGCTCGGCACGCGCTGGTATCGAAGTTTCTAGTCATGATCCATTGCAAGACTACATCGATGTGTTATTTTCACATGAGCTCCTCCTTGATTATCTCTCCTTATCTTGTCAAAAGATCTGTACGTCAAACTAGATACCATAGGACTTCCTTCTGGAGTCGTCCAAAGGATAACCTTTGAAGAATAGGTCACTGACATAAGCCATAACAGACTGCAAGACGGTAGACAAGTGACTCTACTTGATGGTCCCTGTAATGACGTCGATCATCTAGTGAGCAACTTATGTCATTCTCGTTGGATTGGAAAAGGAGGCTTCAATGTCCAATGTAGTTCAACAAAGCTAGTTTTGCTATAGTGTTAGTCAAATCAACTTACTACGCCACTGCACTATAAAGTCAAATTGTACTCAACCTGCTTGGTAGTGAACTAGTCCCTAGTTTTGTGATTACTTGTAACTTGTGTTGTCCTCCAAGCCTCTCTAACATCCTTATACGTCAATGGTTCTCCAATGCTGACATGCCTTTGGTACCTTATATGTGTTTTTACCCAAGAGGTTGCATCAGATTCAACCTAGATCACTATTGCAACTTGGATCCAAAGGCTCCCTAAAGAATGATCATTGAGAACATTGGGCCAACAGAGTCAGCTATCACATTCACCACTCACTCAACGGACTCAGATAATACGGTGTGGTCATCAGAAAAAGAGAACTGCACACATGGAACCATTGCAACGAGTATCCTTCAGGCAGTTATGATCTAGTGCAAAGTCCATATGGTCTGTGCTATATCCACTAGGGAAGTAGATGTTACAAGTATTTAGTCTACGCTTGTATCACTCTTCGTACATTGAGGATGAAGTACGCGGGACCGTGCTATCTTGGATTCCTCCTAATGTAACAATGCTTTATGGACGCCAACGAAGAAAATTCTTTAGACCAAACTTACTATGAAGGACAAGTATCAGAAAGTGTCTTGACCAAATTAGCCTCTCTTATGCTTGAAGCTATATAGCCTAAAGCTATCGCTGATATTGGAAACTGGTAGCATGTCTCTCTTCCCTTAAAAGTCTTTTGCACTGAATCTCGGGACGCGATTCCTTTAAGGGGGGAGGGCTGTTACGCCCTAGGTGTTAGGCTTGCATAATTTGACTTGCATTGCATGAGCATGAGCATCAGGCATTCATATATATGCTTTTATATTGGAAACATATGTTTGAAACATATGAAACATGCTTTGTTATTTCATGTTTTCTTTGTGTATACTTATGATCATGTATGAATGAGTGCAAGTGGGTCATGTTAGTCACTAAAACACCTTAGCTAGGCTTAGGATGGCTAATGGGACATTGTTCATGTAGATCACTTTGCATAATTAAGCTCCTAAGTGATGATATGCAGGTTGACCTAGAAAGTAAAATATGTACCCAATGTATAAAGTGCTTGTGTGACCTTAGGAATACATTAAACATGTTTAGAGTGTCATTATGAACAACTTTGGTATACATGGCTAGGTCTAATTTGGTCGCTAAGTCATAGTTTCAGTGTATGTCATCATTTAAATGTAGTATGTTTGACCTAGTTTGAACTATGTCATAGAGACTTTGCATGGGTGTGTTCACTTAAGAAAAATTGTAGTATTTGAGTAGAGTAACAACTTTTATTTTTGGGTCATAGGCCAATTAAGCTCCTAACATGCTTGAATTTGGATCACAAAGATCATTGTATTGCTGTTTGAAAACTTGAAATATTTCTAAGTCTTTGAACGTTTTTCAGTTTTCGTGTAGTGTACTTTGGTGCCTCATAGTTTGAAAACGGTGGAGTTTTAGATGATGTTGATGTTGGAAATTTTGGAGATTACCTGTAGCTCTACAACATTTGTTATTACCTCTCATGCCAAAACTAAACGGGTTAGGAGATAGAGAGGCAAGAATATGGAGGTTCAGTCGTGTGTTCAGACATTTTTGAACTAGCCTGGAATTTTTGAACGTGGCCGACATGAACAGAGGCTTGCCGCCGTGTGGTGCCTGTGTGCCGCCTCGCTTGCCACCTCGCCCCACCTCTGTGCATGTAAACTGAGCGCCTGGCGCCCTCTGCTCCTCACTCGCGCTCGCCACCTCTCGCTCTTCTGCTCGCTCTCGTAGTCACCATGCACGCAGAATGGTGCACCGCCGCCATGGCCGAGTAATGAAGCTTGCCGCCGCCGCTGTTCCCTGCCTCCGTGCTTCCCCCGCTCCTAGCCAGCACCACCACCACCTCCGCGTGTTCGCCTGAACCCGTACCACCTATCCCCGGCCTTGCGCGCTGCTGGGAAAGGCGCTGCCGCCGTACTGTCATCCGCCGCGGCCACCGTGCACGTGGCCGGGCCACCACGAGCCGCCTCGTGCCAAGACGAGTTGTCCCATGGGTGCGTGCGAGGCCCCTGGTGCTCCGCCGCCGCCCCATCGTCGCCGACGAGCCTCCTCCGGCCGGATTCGACGAAGTCCAGTGCATCCTCTGCTCCAAATCCCGTTAGGGACCTCGTCTTAAAATTCGACTAAAGGGAAGGGCCTAAATGCAATGTCATTGACTCAAGTGAATAGTGCCTCGAGGGACCTATTTGTTGTAAATCGGGTGAAACTTTGGAAATTCATAGTAAATCGTAGAAAATTCGTAAAATAGTAAATGGGGACTTTTTGGAATCCTTGTGAAATTCTCTATGCACTAGATCTATAATATGTCAGGTTTTAGTTTAAAGTTTTAGCTGTAAAAATGGATTTGTGCAGTCAGGGTTTGAATGCTAGTCTTACTTGTTTTTTTTATAACTGCAGTTGATGTGCTCAAATAAATGTGAAATTTTTGTGGAGTGCTACTAAGGTGATTTTTGTTGTCTGGTAAAAATTTCATGAGTTTAGGATTTATAGTTTAAGTGTTATAAAAATAACAAATGCCCTGTTTTGATTTGCTCCTATTCTGAACAGTTCTGTATGTTTGAATTAATTGGCTCAGTTAAGTTATGAATCATGATTTGATGACAATACATGAGTTTTAGTACTTTTCTTAATCTTTCCAAAAAGTTAAATATCATGATTTTTGGCTAAGTAGATCTTGAGTTATACTTGCTTAAATCTCTGTGGGTGTTTCTGCCCAAACCCAGACAGGGTTTCCTTGTTCTTACTGTGGGGCCTTCTTAGTAGTAGAATTAGCTTTAGGTGTTTACAACAAAGTTGTTTACAATTTGCTAAGATTTCTAAAAAGTCTAGAACCATATTTATTGGACATACATAACTCCATTTATAGTTGTTTAAAGTGGCATGTCAGTTTCTGTCTATGTTTTTGACAGAGCTGCAATTATTGGATTAATTGACCCTTCTAACTGTAGAATCATCTTAATATGAGAATAAGAAAGTTGTAGGTAACTTCCTAAGCTTTTCAAAAAGTTATGGTTCATGTTTGTTGGAGGTCTAGAACTCCAGTTATGCTTCTCTGAAGATGCTATCAGTTTTCTATACCACTGCTGTTGGGCTGGATTTGCAGTTTTGCTTGTGCAATTATTTTCGTGGTGTAAATGATGTTTGCTATGGTTGTAGTTAATACAAAAGTTGTAGCAAATTTCATGATCTTGCTTGTGTTCAAATTGTAAGGTCATAGGCCAGATAGTGTAGGAGTTACATGACTTTTAAGTCTTCTGTCAGGTTTTGATTTTAGTCTGAGCAGATCTGAAAGATGCTAGTGTTTGATCTAGTTAGGATTTGAATGAGTTTTTGGTGAATATAACAAAGTTGTAGATAATTCATGTATCTATATTCTGTTAAAATTTGGTGGTATTTGGCCAAGTAGTTTGTGAGTTATGCCTGTTTAAAGTTGGGTTACAGAATTGATTACTCTCTGTCTTGTTTAGACCAGTTTCTGTAAATGGGTATATTTGACTTAGTTAACTTGAGAATCATGCTAAGATGATTAAATATGAATTGTAGATAATTTCATAAGCTTTCCAGAATGTCTTCTTGCAAGTCATTTGGATTTGTATAACTCTAGTTATAGCTAAATCTTGTAGCTATTGTTTGCATGTCCAGAAATTGATAGATTAAAATTATAGTTGTTTGCTTGTATATTGCTAAGTGTGGCTCATACCTTTGATGATGGTTGAATTAGAGTACCTGAGATCTTGGGAAACTTGTGTCATGCTTGGTGTTGTCATCTTCTTTGCTATCGTGGCATGATAAATTGTGCGATATTTATAGTAAGCAATGTGAAGTGCTTGTGCATGTTAACGTAACCTTGTGCTTGTCTTACTTACTGCATGCGCTGCATTGTCTATTGCACTTCCATGTATTCACACACATGCATCTTGCATCTCATTTAGGTACGCTAGATAAACCACATGAAGGATGTGATGTGGAGTCAAACCCGAAGATGGAAGGACTAAGCAAGTGCTAGGACCGGAGATGTCACCAAGTCGGTGCAAGCTAACTGAACTGACTTGTGTCGGATCCTAGGCAAGCCCCGGAGCATTATAAGTCTCCCAGTAATTTACAAATGTTTACTTACGTACTTATGATTGATGCATTAGGTTATAAGAGTTGAATGAAACCACTTGATGCATGTAAATTCCTTGTCCAGATATTAACCCTTTAACCGGTATAGGTCCAGGATTGAATATATGCTTAGCCATGCTTAGATCAGTAGAAGTCGGGTGATGTCTTGTCACCTGCGAGATGTAGGTGGATACCGGAGCACGGTTGGCTATATCTGCTATCGTGGAACAGAACCATGAAGTAAAAGTAAATCGAGACCGGACGGGAAGTTGATAGAGAAGCAACAAGACATGGAGGTCTTGGGTGTGGATTTATCCTCGTCTGTGTCGATTAAGGACCGTACTGTTGTTGGCGCTTCTGACAAGATTGAACGCATGCCTCTCACTTAGCTGGCCAGATAACTCGTTCCGACCGCGAAGCCGAGTAATTCAACTCAGGCCGGGAACCGTTCTGTTGTGCGCTCCTTCCGAGGAACGATCAGACTGAGCCCAAGGGCAGGCGTGGCCTGAGCATCCTGGCATCTGGTGTTCCAGATTGTGCGGCACAGTACGGACCCGTGAAATGTGTACCTGAGTTGTACCAAAGGTGACCTAAGGTGACCGTTGATCTGGTCTGCCTGGGTTTGTGTTAGGAATAAATTCCCAGCTGGTTGAAATTGATTCGAATCGCCGTCTCTCCCGGATAGTGAGAAACTTGGCTAGTCCCAACATCGTAGTAATTGGATTATGGAATGTGAGGGTTTGGATAAACATGGAATTACTATACCTGCTATAGTTACTATTGTATGCTCCAAAAAGATATACCACATGTTTGGCACAGGATAGTTGCTAATCTAGAGATGGATAGTTCTAATTAACTTGATAATAGAATTATAATTGTATATTTGAGTTAATCGCTTTTTATGCAAAATGTTGTCAAGCTACCTCCACTTATAAAGCCTTGCATACTCCTTGAAGTCAATTTTATTTCTGGTTATGACGGGTAAGTCTAGCTGAGTATATTCGAGTACTCAGGGTTTATCCCACCATGTTGCAGGTAGGGTTTTGACTTGCTGAGGATGGTGGCTAACCACCGGTGGGCTCGGTGACTCTATATTCACTTCTCATCTACATGCTTTTGTCTGAAGATGTCACTTATGCTAGCAATGTATTTGGAACTTATATTAATGTAATCATTTGAAAGCTATCTCGTTTTCACCAATCGATTTTGAAACCCCAAACTTGTACTATTAATTGTGAACTTATTGTAATATTATTTGCGCTGCAACTCTGTGTATGTGATGTGTATTTGCTTAATCACACGATCTTGGTTGTGATGTTGATTTACCGAGGTCCTGCGTGACACTCGGCGGACTACCGGGTTTATATAAGTGAAAGTATGCGCGTGTCAACATGTTAGCGGGGACAGCCGTACTTGATCTTGTATAAATTGGGCGGTTCTGTCACAAGGTGTGTTTGTTTGATGAATTGGTCCCCTTAGTGGGATGCCCTGGTTTCCCTTTTATAGGTCAAGGGGATGTAGGGGTTTTTACCACCAAGGGGAGGAGGAAAAAGGAAAGAGAAATAAGGCTTCCAGAGGTGAGCCGTTCTCCTCTTCACATGGGTCCCGCTGACCCTGTAGATCATGGCGACAGCGGCATCGTAGTGGGGGTCCTATTGGCCGCTGTAGCTTATGTGTGGGTGTCGTGCATCATTCGTGTCTTCTATCCCATCCGAATGGATGGAATGGTCAGAGGGTCCCTAGATAGAAAGCCATGTGAGGAGCTAGTGGTACAGAGCTAGTCAACTAATGTCAGTTTGACTAATGTTGGATGGTGGTCAGGCAAGGAGATGGTAGCACAGTGACCATGCGTCCATCACTGTGGGCGATGTGAGTTCCCTAGAATGACATGTCATGGGGATAGATCATGCTAAGATGTGACCGCTCCCTGCACGATGCTAGAAGTTTGACCTTGAGTGGTACTCTCTGGCCCATAGTAGTTGGCAGTGATGTGAGCTTCTATTAGGAACCGTATTCAACAGATCGAGCGAGGTGGAGCTGGCCCTCAGGGGTCGGCCGAGGCAGAGCCTACCCTCAGGAGTCAGCTAAGGCAGAGCCTACCCTAAGGAGTTAGCCAAAATGGAGCCAGCCCTCAAACATCAGGTGAGGTAGAGCCAGTCCTCAGGGGTCGGCCGAGGCAGAGCCTACCCACAGAAGTTAGCTGAGGCGAAGCCGACCTTAGGGGGTTGGATGAGGCAGAGCCCATGGCCTTAGTGTCCATAGAGTTGGAGCCAACCCTCGGGGGTTAGGCGAGGTGAAGCTCATGGCCTTAGTGTCCACTGAGGTGGAGCCAACCCTTAGGGGTCAGACGAGGTGGAGCCCCTAGCCTCGGTGATTAGACGAGGTGGAGCCCAGCAAGAGGTGTAGTCGCGCTCCTGATCACTCGGATGAATCAACTATTGATGGTTATTAGCTCCTCTCTAGGTACCCTAGTATTGGTCCCCGACATATTGCTTCTCTGAGTTTTTGTGACTGGCTAGATTCTATCATTAGCATACAACTTTTGTGCCTTATTGTCACGTACAGAAGGAAGACCCGCAAGGCTATTGCTGTAGCGGTCAAGCTATTGTTGGTTGATTAGTTGTAAGCATGAGCTGTCATGTGGGCCTAATAGGCCAGTAGTGTATAAAAGGTCATTGCCTGTAACTGAATGAACCATCGAATGAATGAATTCTGAACTCTAAAATATCTTGTTCTTCCTCAATACTCTGTTCCTGCCTGAACTCCCCCTGTTCTTGCTCCTTCTTATCATGAATCCTATCTAGTTCTAGTTCACATCAGGATCTTTATTTGGGTTCCTAACAATTGGTATTAGAGACAGTAGCAACGGTGGTGATCCTTTTGCTATCAGAGTCGTCCTAGTGTCGAAGCGGTAGCCTTCGAAGATACAGCAAGAGATGGCACAATCCCTTGAAGAACTCACCATGAAGTTTCATAAGTTATCCACTCAATTCGAAGGATTCTAGGAGATGATGCTACAATCCTTTGACATGTGGAGTGGGATGAAGGCCTAGAGATTGATTGCGGATGAGTCATTCGGAGTTTTGCTCAAGAAGACGATGAGCGTGATGGAGTGGATCAATTCTGCAACGACACGAATCACACGATTGGAGCAGCATCTATCGCCCCCTCTGCTACTGCTACCGCACCTGCATGCGCCTCCTTCGCCTCATCTAATGGGGTTCGACTTGAACTCGGCGCCCACCCGTCACCACGCCTGTCCGCGGTGGACGGCAATCTGCCCAGTGGGCACCGCTAGCCTTAAGATCACTGGGTGCTTGGCAGCGGGATCCTCGGACCCCCGCCATGCCTGGTCAATTTGCTTGGAGAAAAAAAGATAATAGAGCAATAAAAATGGAAAAGTTAGATATATAACAAGAGCATGGGCAAGAATAGCCTAGAGGAAATAGATATATTGCATCATGCGTTGCCATCATAGCTTGAAATTGTAGGTGGAGCATGGTAGCTTTGAATGAGCCATATCTCTCTTTCTAACTGACATGTTGCCATCCATATCATTTGTTGACATCATGGATTGATGTGTTTTTATCCTAAATTATGGAGTGATTTTTTTAACTATGCTTGCGTATTGCTGGACTATTTTTCCATTTTCTAGGGTCTGCACTAATGTATGTAGCTTTAATTTCTATCTTTTTAGTCCAACAAACACAGAATTTACTAGATGAGAGGAAAAGGAATATCAAAGATCAAACTGCAACAAGAAGATCAAAGTGCTCGTGGTGGTTGTTTTGTTCCATGACTTCCTAGATGTAAAACATTATTCAAAAGAACTTTATCTTTGTGCAAGCAAGAAATGAGTTATGTGTTGTACTTGTACATGACAAACATCTTAGTTGTGTACTTAAGTGATCCAGTTTGGTTGTGAGTATTTTGTGTAAAACATTGTACAAGTACAAATGTTGATCAGGTTGAGAGGAAATTGTGAGTATGGTCTAGCCGGTTTCAAATGAGCATTGACCCTGAGTGGTCAAGGTGGAACCAATTGCACGTTGCCGTTCATCTTAGGACATGCAAAATGTAGGTTCCATGACGTGATGACGGTTGGAGGGGTGTATGGTGGTTGCCATCATTTTAGTCTTTCAAGAAACTATAGATCAATTTAGTCAAAAATAATTTTAGAGGTTAGTATATATATATTTTTAAATATATATGTGGTTGTATGGTAATTAGTAGAGTTACAATGTAATTAGATAGTACCAGTTTGTGATATCTTTTGGTGCATTTAAATTACACCCCAAATATTGCCGATAAAAAAATTATCTTAGCCGCATTACAGAAAGGTCTGTCCAGTAGAGTTTGTGAGCCTATGATGCTGCGTCCTCCGTGATTGTTAATATCACAAACTTTGCTTTTTGGATTAAATGTCACTTTAACATTGTTATTTATTTTTATAGTATTGGTATCTTATCGTGCGATCCATGTGTTTTTAGTATAAAAGTTTATCGGTCCCATAGCTACGCACGGGCATGCTACCTAGTTTATATAAAAAGTTATTGATGGCTATCATATCAACTAAGCATTAATAGATTTATCACAATGGTAGTGCTCCGTACGTCTGGACGCCCGCGCCAGCACTCCGTTACTTGCACCCATGTGGGCCTGCGCTGACTAACGTCGCCCATGCCACCCGACCCCATGTGGAGACTCTTGTGCCCCTCCGCTTCCCCTGTCCAGACATCTATGCCCACTCAGTAGTGCCCCAGCCGCTACAGTAGGCGGCTACAGCAGGTGGGTTCTAGTAAGAACACCTGATCTACTTTTGAGACATCTAGATAAAACACTTGAAATATCTATATGAAACACTTGCAAAAAGCACATAAAACACTTGAAAAAGCCATTCCAAAAGATATGCAACATCCACAAAAAAACACTTGCAACATATGTGTAAAACATGTGCAACATCCAAATAAACACAGTTGCAACATACGTCTAAAAAAATAGATCAAACATTTGGAATGTACACTTCCAACATATGTGTATAACCATTACAACATGTGCAACATCTCGATCTACTTTTGCAACATCCATATGAAACAATTGCAACATACCTCAGAAACATCTAAAACGCTTCAAATATATGCTTGCAACATGCGGCTACAGCGCAACATCTCCTTGCTGCTTGGGAGAATGGAGGCTCATCGGCGTATGGATTTCACTAGTGTAGAGGTTACTGGTAGCGTAGAACTAGGCGCTCCGGTGGAGAAGTCCACGGTAAGTCTATTGGAGAAGGCCGTGGCGGGTCTCCACACTATGCGGGTGGAGCATGAGCAATGCGCGGGTGAGGTCCGCTGTGAGCTATGCATGGGTGAGTTCCATCTTGTCCGTCATGAGCTATGCACGAGTGAGTTCTACCCTAGCCACGACGAGTTGGGCAAGCGAAGCGCGAGATGTGTGCGTGTAGGCTACGCTTGAGCTACCATGAGTTGCACGCGGGCGATCTCCACCTAGGCTGCGGTGAGCTAGGGAACCTCTGCAATAGTTGAGATGATCATGGGCAGCCACGATGAGCATGGGATGACCATGGGCGGCCTCCACCCTAGCTAGGTGAAAGCTCTAGTTTGGTTTTGGTGAATTGATGAAACCCTAAGTGCTAACCTAGTTTATCAAGTGATCATGAGATAGGTAGCACATTCCAAGTGGTGAAGCAAATGAAGATCATGACATGATGATGGTGATACCATGGTGATGATCAAGTGCTTGGACTTGAAAATAAGAAAGAGAAAAACAAAAGGCTCAAGGCAAAGGTATAAATGGTAGGAACCATTTTGTTTTGGTGATTGAGACACTTAGTGAGTGTGATCACATTTAGGATCGATAGCTGTACTATTAAGAGGGGTGAAACTTGTATCAAAATATGGTTATCAAAGTACCACTAGATGCTCTAACTCATTGCATATGCATTTAGGATCTAGTGGAGCGCTAACACCCTTAAAAATGTTTGTCAAAATATGCTAATACATGTGCACAAGGTGATACACTTGGTGGTTGGCACATTTGAGCAAGGGTTAGGAACTTCACCGGTGGAGTGTCCACTCATAGAGTACGGACAGTCCGACGGTGCCACCAGCGCCCTAGACAGAAAAGATGGAGGTCACCATAAGTGATCGGACGCTGGTCTCGGTTGAACCGGCACGTCCGGTCAGTAGCAGCAGAGGGCGCGCAGCGTCGGTCTCTGACCGGACGCTGGGTCACTCAGTGACCAGACACTAATAGGGTGTGTCCGGTCCTGCTGACGTGGTAGTGGATAGAGGAGTCACCAAGTGACTGGACACTGGGTGTGTCCGGTCATGAAAAGTCGTCTCTGGATGCTTACTGGAAACGATCGGATGCTAGGGTTCAGCGTCCGATCACTTTGAGCTGCTGCATCCGGTCGTCACTTGACTGTTGAGATCAGGTGATCAATATTTGAAGAGAGGGGACACATGGTACGCATCGCGTGACCGGACGCTAAAGTCCAGCGTCCAATCGATATGACCGGAGCATCCGGTCACCCCATGTTGTGCCCAGTGAAGGAGTACAACGGCTCTATTTCATAGGGGCTTCTATTTAAGCCTCATAGCCAGCTTAAGCTCACTCTCTTAGCCATTTGCATTGACATAGCAACCTTTTGAGCTTAGCCAAGGCCCTCCCACTCATCTCCATCATTGATTCATCATCTTTGTGAGATTAGGAGAGAATCCAAGTGCATTGCTTGAGTGTTTGCATCTAGAGGCACTTGGTGTTTATGTTTCACTATGGGATTCGCTTGTTACTCTTGGTGGTTGCCACCACCTAGACAGCTTGGAGTAGCAAGGATCATTGAGCGGAGGGTGGTGATTGTCTTTGGCTCCGATCGTGGTGATTGTGAGGGGTTCTTGACCTTTCCCCGGTGGAGAGCCAAAAGGTACTCTAGTGGATTGCTCATGGCTTATGTGATCCTCATCTTATGTTGGTTGTGCGGCACCCTATTGAGGGTTTGGCGTGTGATGCCAATTAGCACGTGAACCTCTAAGTGAGTGAATCGCCACAACGAGGAGTAGCTTACCGGTAAGCAAGTGAACCTTGGTAAAAAATCATTGTGTTCATCATTTGATTCCGAGGTGATTGTTCTTCATTGTTATTTATTCTTGTGATTGATTGGCTCATTCCTTGACATGGCGGTATAAACAAATTGCTCACTCTCTTTACATTACCGCAAACTAGTTGTCAAGCTTTTTAGTGTAGCTAGTTGTGAGAGCTTGTTAGTTTGGTTAGTGTGGCTCTTTAGTTAGCTTTTGAGAGCATACTAACTTAATGTAGTGTCATAGCTATTGTGTAGATAGAAACTATATAAACTAGACTTATGGTAGGTGGCTTGCATTTTTAGTAGGCTAGCGCAACACTTACTTCGCCTCATAATTATCTAACTGGTTTGTTAAGTGTTGTTGTAGAATTTTTAATAGGCTATTCACCCCCCTCTAGCCATTAGGACCTTTTACCAGGGGCCGTGAGCTCTGCTGGTGGAGTGTGCCCTCCACTTCAGTGATTTTTTTAGAAACAATGGTGACAAGCGGATAGAAGGGGGTCATTTGGGTAGGCGTTGTGGTCCACCACTGGAAGCTTTCAGGCAGACAGATGCCCTGTTCCAAGAATTTCCATATCACAAAATATATTTTTGTACTATACCTTTTTTATGTTATAAATTTTGATATTATTTTCTATAAATGACCGAACTTAAAATAGCTTGATTTAAGATAACTCTAAAACATCAGTTATTGTGTGGCATGGACAGTAAACACGTGTTGTATAAGGTTTTGGTAATGCTCTGGTTAGGACATCCGATCGTTAGGACGTTGCATTTGTAAGCCATGGCACCAGACCAACAGTCCAACTGGTGTATCACCTTGTCCACTCGCCTCTAACCTTATCCTACTGCTCCATTCTCCAGAAGGCTCTCCACTACAGCGCTGAAAGGTTCTTATGTGGTTTTGGTAATTGAGTGACAACTTAGGTGGACTAATTATGTTTATGTGAGATACACAGGTGATTAGTCCATAGGAACATATGTGTGAGCAACATATGCCATGAAGGTAAAAATAGCTTGGAGATGTTGCAAAGCTCACACATGTGATGATGAAGGAGCTCATTGCACATGAGACATGACATTGAGTCATGTGATCAAGGTGGAGAAGATCAAGACAAGACTTGGCTTGATGGACCGGTTACAAGCATGAAGGGCAAGTCGGAGGCCTTGGAGCGATGGACCACGTGGCGGTGAAGCTTGAGCAAGACTTGGCGCCGATGGACGAAGGCAACGATGAAAAGCAAGTGAAGTCAAGATCGATGAACCAATATGATTATGTGATGATATGAAGTGGATCATATCATTGTTGATCATGTTGGTGCATGTGTTGCATCGACATTGGAGAAGATAGAATGGAATGCGCAAGGCAAAGGTATAACCTAGGGCATTTCATTTTACCTGTCATAGGTGTGTAGAGAAGTTGATGACCGGGTTTAGGATAGATGGCCGTACTATCAAGAGGGGCAAACTTCTCTACATATCGGTCATCTAGTACCACTCGAGTGATCTAACTTTGCATCGTCGCTAGGATTAAGTGGCATGGCAAGTTGAGTGGCTAATCCTTTGAAAAATGATTGTGAAAATGCTAACACACATACACATACACATAGCGGTGTACACTTGGTGGTGTTGGCACATTTCCAAAGGAGATGAAGTTAGAGTTGATGTGGATCAACTCAGCGATGGAACAGAGGTGAGAAGGGTTCGAAACTCCACCGGTGGAGTGTCTGCTATGGACAATCCGACGGTGCCACCGATGCCCTATTATGAAAAGATAGGGTCTCATAGAGTGCACTAAACGCTGGTCATGCAATGACCGGAAGCTAGGGTCTTGCGTCTGGTTAGTGGCTGCAAAGAGCGTGCAGGCGTCGGTCTTCGACCGAATGCTGGCGCTGGAAGTGACCAGACGCTGACAGGGTGCATACGGTCAGGGTGACGTGTGATGACGTAGGCAGAGCAGAGAAGCTGGAAGTGACCGGACGCTAGTGCTACATCCAATCACGACCAACCGGACGTGTCCGGTCATGTCTGGTACCTTACTAGAAATGACTAGACGCTGGGGTTACTGAGTCCGGTTAGTTCAAGCTGTTGCATTCGATCGTCAGATGATCATTGAGATTAGATGAACAACGTTTGAAGAAGGGGACATGTGGCGTGCATTGCATGATCGGATGCTGAGGTCCAGCGTCTGGTCGATCAGACCGAAGCGTTCGGTCATCCTGAGTTTTGCCCAGTGAAGGGGTAACGGCTCTATTTGTTTGTGGGGTTATAAATAGAAGCCATGGTTGGCCTTGGGCCGAAAGCTGAGCACACTAGAGCCTTGGTGGCTTGTGTAGTAGTGCTTGGGAGCCCTCCATCTCACATATACTTGATAGTGATCATTCGATTGTGTGAGAGAGCGATTCTAGTATGATTGCATCATGAGGTTGTATCAAGTGGCACTAGGTGATCGAGTTGCAAGCCAGTGGTGCTTGTTACTCTTGGAGGTTACCACCTCCTAGAAGGCTTGGTGGTGGTCTCCGTTGAAGCCCGCAAGAAGCTTGTGCGGTGCTCCAGAGAAGAGCTTTGTGAGGAGCATTGTGCTCACCCCGCGGGAGCCACGAAGAGCAACTCTAGTTGAGCGTGTCATTGAGCTACCCTCACTTTCGGGGGTAGGTTCTTGTGGTGCTTGATGTGCGGGCTTGGCGGGTGATGCTAATTAGTCGCCGAATAACCAAGTGAGCGGTCAACACAACGGGGACGTAGCGTGTTGGCAAGCATGTGAACCTCAGGAGAAAAATCATCGTGTCAACCTTGTTCTTCCTGTTGGTTTGCATCCTCGTTACACAAGCTTGTAATTACTTTCATATACATTGTGCTTGTGTAGTTGCTCTTATAACTAGTTAGCTTGTATAGCTTACTAGTTACCTTCTTGCTTGTGTAGCATAGAAGTAGCTTCCTTGCATGGCTAATTAGGTTTGTGTAACCTTGTTAGTCACTTTGCTTAGTTTGTGTAGCTAAGTATTTGCGTTCTCTAATTTGGCATTGGTTGCCTTGTTATTGAGCATTGCTAGTGAGCTTAGTTGACTTTGTGCTTTTGCTTACTAGCATGTGTAGGAGCTCCCTTGTTGCTTAAAGTACTAGTAGCATAGGTTTATGTGACCTTGCTTCTAGAATTGGTTACGTGAGCTCTAGCTAGCCTGGCACCTTTATTGCTTAATTAGTATCTTTTAAAGGTGCAAGAGAACATAGATAGAGGGGTGTAATCTTGGCTAGACTGATAGTTCTAATTCCGCACTTGTTTCGATTAGCCAACGCGATTAATTTTAGAAAGGACTATTCACCCCCCTCTAGTCCGCCATCTCAACCCTACAAGCGCTACAAAATAATGCTCCACCATGACCACGCTTCGCAATGCCGCAACCATGAGGTTCCTCTGCTAGCCACCATGATGGGGACAGGGTTCCTGATCTTCCATCAGGTTCAAGATAACTATCGGTTTGGTTGGAGAGCGACACACTAATCTGGCTTTAGATCACAAAACCCAACCCTGCGATCTTAGCACAACGTCTCCTCTAGTTATCAACCATGACACAATCCGAATGACCTTGCAAAAAAGGCTAATCCCTACTGTGAATCAAAGAACACAAGTAAGAACAAGATAAAATGCAACTAAAGTAAAATGATAATTTACAAATGTATGATTAAGATCTTAACATGAGGTTTCACAAATCGATAACAGTGACTATTCAAAGATAGATTAATCTAAAACAAAATTCAAACCCTAATGTAGGTGGTGGCAACTAATTATATAGCCTAAGGAGCGTCCAAGGACCTATTCGCGTCCTAAGGAGTTGCGACACGTTACAAGGCCCAAACAACCCAAAAGGCGGCGACACAGCACCCTGATAGATTCTAGATATCAACTTGTTTTGATGATTCCCATTGACTCCAACTAAATTTGGACCTCCAATCAAAGCCATTGGTTAGCTTATGAAATTATCTTTCCATCCACATATGAATCATCAAAAACAGAGTCCGTATACAACCTGAACGTCCATTTTACTATAGGATGCTCCTAGAGCCTGAGATGGACTCGAACTTGTCATGGATTGGGCCTCCAACTTGGCTTGGACTCCCTTGCTTGCCTTCTAAGGAGGTGGACAAGGAGAAGGACATTCTTGGGCATCTCTGATGTGTTCTCCATCTCCTTAGGGCATGCTCCAACATAGGCCAAGGTCCCAAGGGTGAATATCAAGCCCATGACGATGACGTAGCTCCTGGCAGAAATAGCGATAGCATGTCATGATGATTTGGAGACCTTGCCAATGTGAAATTGAGGTGGAACCAGATCTAATTGAAAGCTTATCAAACAAGCTTTCCATCAAGTGCTCATTGACCTCAATGACACTCCAGATGAAGGAGTTATAGCCTTCCCAATGAGGTAGTGTCATGCTGCCGGCGAAACGAATGTTCAACTTTGATGGACTTGCACTTTGAGATCGGCCTTGTTCATGGCATATCCAATCTCTATCATCATGACCATTGTTCCTAAGAATATTTGAAATACCACTATTAGGTAGCAACCAATTTTTAGTTTTATTATTACGCAAATAAAGGAACAAGCTCACCTTATCTTTGACTTTCATGGCCCTAGCCATAGGTGTCATGTCCTCATCATCCTCCCCTTCTTGACAGCAAACCGATCTTGGTTTGAGCTTAGCTGGAGGACAGGTTGTAGGTAGTAGTCAACATTGCTTCCCTTCTTGAAATTTAACATGTTTCTTTATAACAAAACTAGGAGAACTTGACATGCCAAGATTATAGCTATTGCAGCCCTCTAGTTGATCATATTTATGCATAATAAAAGGAGATTTCAGATTTGAACAAATATAGACACGATGCAATATATACTCTCCTTTAATTATATTTGCTAATAAAATGATATATACATCTAGACAACTATGGCAAGTCAGCACATTTAAATTTCTCCTCCAAACTACTAAGAGCACATGGAGTATTATAGTAAACTCAATATAACCCAAAGTATTTAAAGAAGACAATAAGTTTAGTTCATCTTGTTTGCTACATCCCAGAGTCTAAACGGCTCAGATCCACTCTACACGATGAGTGAACCACACCTACCACCATCCCACTTATACTTTTGTTCTCGCTTCGTGTAAAAGGATTAACCCAGAGATGGTGGGATGGACTTTATAAGCCTTATATGTTGGTCTAACCCACCTTTAACAACTAAGGTGGGACTAAACCCCCCACAATATCTTATTACATGCACATGGGCCACTATGAGCCAATTCCAAACTAGGCCGGATATGACATTGTTTAGTGGCAATGGAAATCAATTGTTTATTTTTAGCACAAGTATTTTGTTCTAAAAGAAAAGAACCAATCTCATTCACTAGTTGTGGCATGGGAATAATCATAGCATTATCACACAACTCTTCTTTATCACAAAGATTAGTAGAACTTTTATCATGTGACAAAGGTAAATTAATACAAACTTCTAGTATAGCATTATTAGAATCATTGGTGGGAAACTTCAGCATATCAAAAGAGCTCTTACCTGAGACATGTACCTATTCTTTCTTTGTCACCTTGTCCTCTATTTTGGATACATGCTGCAAATATATTAGTTCCAACATGAGGCAAAGCAATATCTTCATTTTGTAAAAATTTAGATTTAGATGAAGGTATTGTAACATATGTAATAACCCATTCTTTTCTAAAAGGCTCCTTCTTTCTTTTCTCTACTCTCATGAGATCTTATCTTAAAATTTCAGCAGCGGTCATAGGAATAAGTGTAATTTTTCTACCATTGTATTTGAATGAATATTTATTAGTAATTGTATTGTGCATAACATTATTTTCAGATATCCATGTTTTGCCAAATAACAAATTGCATGCATTGCATAGGTACTATATCAAATTCAGCGCTATCCTTATAAAGACCAAGAGAAAACTCGATGCGTGCAATTTTAGCTACCTTTATCTCATCTCAAGAATTTACCTATTGGATGTAGTATGGATGTGGATGTGGCTTTGTGGTCAGACCAAGCTTCTCAACCATCTCTAAGTCTGCAAGGTTGTTGCAAGTCTCACCATCAATCATAACACGGCAACATTGTTCCTTCACAACAAAATATGTTTGGAACAAGTTGTTGAACTAGTTTTGATCTACCTTCTCCATTTGAGAACTGAGCACTCGCTGTGCAAACTCCATAGTACATGCGGAAGGTGGCAGTGATGACTTCGTTGTAGCAGCAAAGGAGGACGGTTGTGTGCACGTTGCAGTGCCCACTTTTGCAATTATTTCATCCATCCTTATAGACAAGCGGTCCATGATGTCCTACAGTTCACTCTTAAAAAGAAATTCGTTGTTTGGCATTGTTAGCAATCAAAATAAATGCCTTGTCAACTATTTATGGGTCAGTGGAATCACACTCTCACACGTCTTACCAAGTTCTTACAAGGTTCTTACCAATGCAAAGCAATGGACGGTACAACAAGTGGCTGGTTCGTGATACCTGAGGACATGACACAAAGATTGCAAGGGTCTTTTCTGTACTAATCTGAAGTATATGTGGAGCTTGGAAGGCACACAAAGAGAAATATTTCATATGTGGCACACAAGTCAGAACAGATAGCAATATTGAATAAATGTCCAGAGCACTTGTCCTAGTTGCTGGCTTATACGTGTTTCTAGCACCAATTGTGACAAACAAAGGAGTGAAACAAGTATGAAAGGTAGCAATGGAAACATAGACAAGGAAAAGGCAACACAAACAATAGAGCTTTTGGGTGTTCCTTATGTGCTCTATTTCTCTTCTCTGCTCTTTTCTTTTACTATTATTTTTTTCTTTTCTTCTCTTTGTCCAAACTTTTTTTTTCTTTTGCTCTTTTGATATTTTTTTCTCAGCAAGGAGCACACAAGAAAAAACACAAAAAATTGAGCTCAATTGGATAAAAGATGTGGCCTATAGAAAATCAGGATTGTGCTAAAAAAGCATACCAAAACTTGTGGGCCTGCAAACTCAATTTTTCTGATCAAATTTCGCAAATCTAGTTTTTGTGAACCCATCTATGCTGGGAAGAAACGGATCTAAAATTTTCTAGCGTTATCTGTACAAAAGTCATGACTATTTTAAGGAAGCTGCTCGAATTAGGGTTTTATGTGGATAAAGATGTGGATTTTTGGATAATGGTGGCTAGGGTTGATGGAAAATAGCGGGGAATTACACAAACTAGACTCAAACACAATCTAAACCAGCAATAAGACCTTGACCTAGGACACAAACTCAACATGACGGATTCTAAAACTAAAATACGCAAAGGATATAGCGCGGATGGTTGTAGGACAGGAAACAAATACGACGATGGACTATGGGACGAAGGTGAAAACACTTGAACTAAGGGTAAGATGTGAACCTGATGGTATACCTAAAGCTCTAATACCACTTGATGGGGATGGGGTTTTAGATCTTCTGTTAGGTTCAAGATAACTATCGATTTGATTGGAGAGCGACACACTCATCTGGCTTCAGATCACAAAGACCCAAATCCTATAACCTTAGCACCATGTCTTCTCTGGTTATCAACCATGTCATAATCCTATTGACCTCACCAAGAAGGCTAATCCCTAATGCGAATCAAAGAACACAAACAAGAACGAGATAAAATGCAACTCAAGTTGAAAGCAACTAGGCCCCTAGTTGGGTTTTAGTGATTAATGACAATATGTGATTACTGTGACTAACGTATGTTTTGCAGAGGCTATCATGGTGGTCATGCCCCTACGATGGAAATCATTTTGGTTTTCAAAGGATGGACGACAAGGTTAAGGATGGACTAGTTCTAAGTGTCGATTGGAGTTGAAGAGACACTTAGAGTAGTTTAGAACTTTGTTTTTCCTTTGGCCATACTATTAAGGGGGATATGGATGGGTAGCTTGACCTAGGTGAGTCTAGTGGGTTAGGTGTGGTGCACACTTGCTAAATCTAGCACTAGGTAGCTCCTAAAAAGCCCTTAGATCCATTGGAGCAAACTTCATTCATGTATGATCGAGAGTTGGAAGTGAATGGAGGGTCAAATGCTGACCGAACGCTAGCTTCGGTGTGATCAGACACTGGCACAGAGTTCAGTCAGTTCATTTGATCAAGGTGAAGTCGTCTGGAAGTGACCGAACGCTGAGAGGTGAAGTGACCGGACGCTGAGTCCCAACGTCCGATCGACTCTAGTAAGGTTCTAGAGAGGGAAAATCATGACTGGACGCATCCGGTCATATCTTAAACACTAGAGTTCGAGGAGAACTGATCGAAGCGTCCGGTCACCCCGCAGAGGCACATAACGGTTCATTTTTCAGCCATAGTTATAAATACTTCATCCATTCATGTGTGGGGGTATTTTTGCTCATTCCAACAGCTAAAAAACACCTTTGTGAGTGCCTAGAAGAGCAAGGTCCTAGTGAGGTGATTAAGATTTGAGAATCCCAAAGAGAGCCCTTATTAGTGAGATTAAGAGTAGCAAAGTGTGCATCCACCCTTCTCATTAGGCTTGTCATGGTCAAGTGAGAGTTCGTGCTTGTTACTCTTGGTGATCTCCATCACCTAGATGGCTTGGTGGTGATTGGAAGCTTGGTGATCATCCGGCGGAGCTTGTGGATAACCCAACTCAAGTTGTGAGCGGTTGTGGGTGATTCACCACGACGGAGTGTCGAAGAATCAACCCGTAGAGAGCACTTGATCCTTACACGGATCAAGTGGGAGCTACACCCTTACGTGGGTGCTCCAACGAGGACTAGTGGAGAGTGGCGACTCTCTGATACCTTGGCAAAACATCACCGCGTTCCTCCTTCTCACTTTACTTTGAGCATTTACTTTGAGCAATTCAATTCTTGTCATTTATATTCATAGAATTGCCATGCTAGAGTAGGATTGGAACTTAGATTGCTAAATTTTTGTGTGGTAGATCAATAGAAACACCTTCTAGGCACAAGGAGTTAATTGAGCCAACCATAGAACTTAATTATTGCAAAGAAATTTAAAATTAGCCCAATTCACCCTCCCCTCTTGGGCATCTTGATCCTTTCACAAGTAAAGTGATAATTTGCAAATGTATTATTAAGATCTCAACGTGGGGTTTTATAAACCGATAACGACGACTGTTCAAAGACAGGCTACTCCTAGAGCCCAAGATGGACTCGAATTTGTCATGGATTGGGCCTTCAACTTGGGTTGGATGTCCTTGCTTGCCTTCTAAGAAGGTGGCCAAGAAGGAGGACGTCCTTGGACATCTCTGAGATGTTCTCCATCTCCTTAGGGCATGCTCCAACATGGGCCAGGGTCCCAAGGGTGAATATCAAACCCATGACAACGACGTAACTCCCGACAGAAATAGCGATAGCATGTCATAATGATTTGGACACCTTGCCAACATGAAATTGAGGTGGGACCAGATCTAATTAAAAGCTTATCAAACAAGCTTTCCATCAAGTGTTCATTGACCTCAATCACACTCTAGATGAAGGAGTTATGGCCTTACCAATGAGGTAGTGTCGTTCTACCAGCAAAACGAATGTTCAACTTTGATGGACTTGCACTTTAAGATCGGTCTTGTTCATGGCAGATCCAATCTCTATCATCAAGACCATTGTTCCTAAGAATATTTGAAATACCACTATTAGGTAGCAACCAATTCCTAGTTTTATCATTATGCAAACAAAGGAATGAGCTCACCTTGTCTTTAACTTTCATGGTCGTGTCCATAGGTGTCATGTCCTCATCATGCTGGCCTCGCTAGCGCCCCTATAGTCCATATCCATAGTGCCCCATGGCCAGCCATTGCCCCATCATGCTCCCCTAGCCGGTCCATAGTTACCCCCTGCTCGGTCCGCGCCAAGGCTACGATATCCCCTCGCCAGTCCATCGACGATGCGAAGCTCCATTGCTAGGCTCAAAGAAACAGAGGGCAGCTCCGCTCTGACGGCCGCCCCATCGCGCCCCTTGTCTGGTCCATAGCTGCCCCTTGCCTAGTCCGCTCTAAGGGTGCGGTGTCCCTTGGCTGGTCCACCAACAACACAAAGCTCCATCGCTAGGCTCGAAGAAACAAAGGGCAACTCTACTCCACCCTCCGCACTTGACGGCTATCGTGCCCCCTTGGCCGGTCGCTCTGCGCCACTGGCGAGCTCTAGACCGATGAACTTCACACGCCAACGAACCTCTATTTCTCCCAAGCAGCAAAGAGATGTTGTACTCAAAGCGCATGTTGCAAACATACATTTCAAATATTTTAGAGGTATGTTCAAGTGTTTCATATGGATGTTGCAAAAGTAGATCGGGATGTTGCAATGATTTATACACGTATGTTGCAAGCGTCTGTTCCTAATGTTTCATCTGTTTTTCAGACGTATGTTGCAAGTGTGTTTATCTAGATGTTGCATATGTTTTCACACATATGTTGCCAAGTGTTTTATCTAGATGTTGTGTATGTTTTGCTATGGTTTTCAAGTATTTTTTGCAAGTGTTTTATTTGTCTTCTTTTATATATTGCAAGTGTTGCATCTGGGTATTTTTAAAGTAGATCTGGTGTTGCACATATTGCTATGGCTATACACGCATGTTTCAGACGCATGTTTCAAGTGTTTCATCTGTTTTAGACATATGTTGCAAGTGTTTTTATTTGGATGTTTCAAAAATAGATCACGAGGAAGCACATGTTGTTGCTGCTAGTGCACCACCATATGTCACCGTGCCGTCATGGTTTACCGCACGCGCCTGGTGATGGTGTCGTTGCTGCTGCGTGCATGCGAGCGTGTGAAAAGGAGCGGGCTCAAGGTGGTCCCCGTGCATGTGTGGGCCCACGCAGCCTCTGGAGCGGGATGGGTGCATCAGGCGTGGGTTCAAAAGCACCTTTCGATGCTAGCGCCCCATAGCGGGTCCGGGCGCTAGCAAGTTCCATAAGGTTTTGCTAGATTAACTATATTAATAAAGAAGGCATATGGATGAAACAGTTTGAAACCTTGAGGTAAAGCTTCTAACCACTTTCAAGTAATCGGAATTGCTCGGCCTAGAAACTGCAACGTGTATGTGCCCAACCTAATCTTTGGTTGGTGTAGAAATATATTTTTGTCGCATCGTGTAAATACAGTGATATTTTTCCTCCCTGGCAAAAAAATACTATGCTAATCTATGGTGGTATTTCTTTTGAGCAAAAAAGTTTTTTTGAGCAATTTTGAGGAAAAAAAAAAAGTAAGATGTCATGACGTTTTTTTTTTTGAGGGAAAGATATCATGACGGCTGGCAGGCCTAGGAGGCTAACATAGGCCCACCTGTTTGCCCCATAAGGCCTGTTCACTGGCTGGGCCGGTCTTTTCTGCACAGGTATACATTCAGCCCAACTCAACCTTCCTTTGCCTCTCTTTCCCGACTCCGATCGCAAATGCGTTCTCTCCTCCTTGCCCGCACGTGCGCCTTCGCTTCGCGGCGCTTCCTCTCCGCGCTCGCCGGCAGCGGGGCCGGGGGCCCGTGCGCCGGCGTGGTGTACGGGTTCGGGGATAATAGCCATGGCGCGGTGGGCCAGCCGCCACCGGCTGCCGACGCCTACGTGCCCACGCCCGTGCCCTCCCTCCCGCCGTCCGTGAGCGCCGTCGCCGCCGGTCACTACCACTCCCTCGCCGTATCTGCCGCCGGAGAGGTCTGGGCGTGGGGGCGCAACGACGAGGGCCAGCTCGGCCGCGGGCTTCACTCCCCGAGGTAAGTCCTCTTTTTAGATATCAGAAGTTAGTGTAATACAGCATCGGGTAAATAAGTGATGAAACATGATGCTCCTTATATAGTAGCACAAGCATGATTCTCGAGGTGAAAGCATTACTACATGGTGGTTACATGATTACAAGACATGTGTGGATTTGGAAGCACAAAGCGCTACATTGTTTGCTTATGTAGTTCGGTCAATAATGCTACACATTAACCAGGAGAAAGGATCACTGACATAGGAAGAGTAAGAACAAAAGGAGAAAGAAAGGGCACCTGTGATTTTATCATTAGGTGAAACAAGAAAGACTTATGGAGCTAGGAACAACATAACTCAGCAGTATTTATTGAAAGAAACACTGAAGGTTATGGGAGAGTGAAAGATTTGGATATTTTTTAGGCCCTATTTGGATTGATGAAGCCAGGAGAAGCCACTTTTTGGTGGTTTTGGCTTCTGGGCAAAATGGCTTCAGCTTCACTGTTTTTGGTTTGGTTTTGGCTTCTGGGCAAAATAGCTTCATCTTCAAAAGCCATGCTCGTGTGTGCACATTTGGCAGAGCTTTTGATTAAGCCGGTAGAGAAACTCCAACTAAAGTCCTGTCAAAGAGAGCCTTAGCGTGGACACTGCTTCTTTTACTGGTTTCAGTTTTGTATATTTATAATAATTAAATATTTTCTACTATTAAGAATATTAACATTTTGCCCACTCTACCTAATGAAACTTTGTCTATCAGATTTTTGTTCCTTGGAACTTAACCATTAATGCTTGTCTCCTTGTCCTTACGCCAGTGTTACTTATCAAGGATATGCATAAAACTTTTCAACCATTTCACTAAATGACAGGAATACTTGGAGCAACGCAGAACTGGTCAGAGGATTGGAAAATGTTCAAGTTCAAGCTGTATCTGCTTCAGGCGTTGTTTCAGCAGCAATAGGATCTGATGGTTCTTTATGGATTTGGGGGAGATCAAAGCGTGGCCAACTTGGACTTGGGAAGGGTATTGTAGAAGCAGCAGTGCCATCTAAAGTGGAAGCTCTTGGTAGCTACGACATTGTTAAGGTGCTAACTTTCTCCCAGAAATTAAATAAATGGATTAACAATGATGTTAACTGAAGGAATAATGGTAGGTATCATTTGGATGGGGGCATGCCATGGCATTGACAAAGGATGGAAAGCTATTTGGTTGGGGCTACTCGGAAAATGGAAGGTTAGGAGAAATGGGTCAAAGCACTAGAGCTCTTTCTGCAGAAGAATACATAGGAAAAATGGCAGACAAGTATTCTAGTTCAATGCTGGAGGCTGTTGAAAAGATGGTTGAAGAGAAAATTCGCAGTGAAGACAATATGCCCATTATCTGGGAACCATCACTTGTTCATGAAGTGAGTCGTCTTGAGGTGTCTGACGTATCTTGTGGGCTTGATCATTCCTTGATTCTCTGCTGTGAGTATTTATTTTCACTACAAACGAAACTCCTTGTGTGCATATTTGTGATGGATAATACTTTTCTCGTGCTTCTCTGCTGCTCTCTTGGTAACCAGAGTCAATAAGCTATGCTGTAATGTTGCTTCAATAATATTTGATGTGATCAAACATTGGAAATATCTTGTACTGCAGATGCAAATAGTACATGTTTTAGATAACAATTGGTTATTACCTGTCATTATCACATCTTGACAAATCTTGCTTGGTCCTGTATGGACAATTTAACATACAATGCAAGTAGCTGGACATTTGTGTAATGAGTCTCATGTTCCACTAGGACGCTATTGCTAATGTTACTTATAGGATCAGTATAGGAAAAGATTATGTCATCTTAGCCTCTTAGGAAACACACTACGGAAAATGAAACATAGTGACCATCTATCATTCTCAAATTAGCCTTTTGGGGTATTCTTATTTTCAAATCTATGCCTACCACCATCTCATATGGTTTCTGTAATTTTCCAGCTGATGGCATTGTACTGAGCGGTGGTGACAACACTTACGGACAACTGGGTAGGAAGGCAGGGCCGCCCAAATTGCTTCCTGTTGGCATGAGCTACAAGCCATTCTCCATGTCAGCAAGTGTCGGTCACTCTCTCACACTATGCCATACAACGACTGAGGGCACTGATGGTGTGGAAACTGGCCTCCTCTCATGGGGGTGGAACTGCAGCTCCCAGCTCGGACGGCCTGGTCAAGAGGACATCCCTGCACTGGTGGACTGTATGAGCACGGAGAGGCTGGTAACGGCCTCGGCTGGTCGAGTCCATTCAGTTGCTCTCACGTCCAAAGGTGAAGTTTGGACCTGGGGATCAGGCAGGAATGGCAGGTTAGGTCTGGGCAGCTCCATTGATGAGGCGGAGCCGTGTCTTGTAGATACCCTGGAAGGGGTGGAAGTCTTGCAAGTTACAGCAGGGATGGACCATAGTCTCCTCCTGGTCTCCGAGTAGGTTGGCATGCTGGTTCACTGAAAGATACTATACTATAATTGTTAGTTGTATGGGTATCCATATATCTGTCTGAAGAAGCTGGAAGTGGCGCCATTTTCTCTTTCTCGAAGGAGTATGGCCAGTAAGGTGGATGTTCTTTTCTCTTTTTTTTTCTTCAAGAAAAGGTGTGGATGCGCATTGCCACTTGCTAGACGACATCTGATTTAACCTACTCTTTTTGGGTAGCATACTAGCATTGGTCCTGTTGAAGGATGATGCACGAACTTCTCACACGTGATCTGAAATTCTAAATTATATGTGATATTAGCAGACGGTAATGCAAAGCATTTTATGTTTTGGGCCTTCCACCTCGTCCTTGCTACATGAGGTGGAGCGTTGTATAGGCCATAAGCCCATAACACTAGATGTAGCTGTGACCACATAGACTATACCTGTGTTGTCGAATTGTGCTGTCGAAGTTACTTTACTTCTACATAATTTGCGTGATCAATGTAGACTAATTAAAATGGATAACGAGAGCATCTGCTAGTAAATAAATATGAAAAGAAGATTTCGTAAGAGTCTGGTCATTCTAAGATAAGCACCATAAGATAGAACATGATTTTAGCAAAAGTTTAAAACTGGTTTCATACTTTTATATTTTCCAAGCTAAAGCAAATCTTCAATGATTTTTTAAAGTTTGGATCAGATTTTTGGATTTTTAATTGCATAATAAGTTGTCCAGAAAGAAACAGTTGGATGATTTTTTTTGAAAAATTATTTATATAACTTTTTTTATAAAGCTTGTTTGACCCTAAACTATCAAAGTAGCCTGATTTTTCCTTTGGGGTGATGTGGCGCCATATAGGATAAAACCACCATTAAAACCATCCAAGGTGTAAATTCAACGCGTTTTAAAAAAAAAAAGGATCTCAGGTACCGTTTTTTCAACTAGTGGAGGACTGGAGGAGAATCGAATTTCGAGTGAAAGTTGGAGGATTATTATTTTTTTTTTTTTTTTTGTTGAGGAAAGTTGGAGGAGGTTAAATGGACATTTTTTCCCTTTTTCTCTCCTTCGATTATATCCAGGCCGCAGCGCTCCTCTCTCAACGGCCCAAGCCCAAAAGGCTGAGATCTCACACGTAGAGCCCATTCATCGGGCGCGCACGCACGCCGCGAACAGCCGGAGCGGTCGGCGACAGAGACGACAGAGACCAAGTCGAAGCGAGCGGCTTTGCCGGCGGCGGCGACCGGAGGATGGGGCTGGGAGGCCGGGGCGTGGTGGGAGACAGGTGGTCGCAGCGCATCCTATGGATCTGCGCCCTGGGCAGCGCCATGAGTAAGCACCCGTACCTAAAAACCCTACCCCCTGCTATTCTGCTCCCATTCCGTCGCGGTCTTCCCCTAACCACTTCTCCCCGTTGCCGCCGCGGTCTCGCTCCTCTGGTGTTTCCGTACAGGCCTCTACTTCGTGGCGGTGGAGAGGCAGGCGCAGAACCGCGCGCGGGCGGTGGCCGAGGGCCTCAAGGCCCTCGACGGCGCCGGGGATGACGTGTGACAGAGGTGGACGCTTCCGTGCAGAGGGCCTCCTTTGGTTAGGTCATAAAAACGAGTCACATGTTTTTCCTGCTTCACATGTTCACAGAACCTCGTAGCGTTGCAATAATGTACTAAACATCTGTGCTCAGTCTTTGTAGAAAGGAATGTTGATCAATGTGAGTGTTCTCCTGTTTCACATAATTCATCTGAGCCTCTATCACAGAAATGTTGATTTGTGTCACTATGTGAGTGTTTTCTTATTTCACACAATTTGTGCATTTAAGGATCCATATGGTCATATGGTGTATTCTTAACAGTGGCGTAGCCAGAATTTAACAGCTGGGTATTCACTGTGCTTTTTATTTGACCAATAAAATACACACCACAAAAATATCAACATGAAAGTGAAGGAAAATTACTGTGCTCTTATTGAAATTCCTTTAAGCCTGAACAATGGAGTAATATTCTGTTTTTTATACATATATTAATACTACATGATATACTAAATTTCTATATAAAATCATGGGTATTCATGTGTTCATGTGAATACACATGAATACACATGAATACCCCTAGCTACGACCATGGGACTGAATGCATTATGTAAGCGAATGCAGTATGCAAGCATGGCAAAAAGTTCTCTTTTAGGTGATTCTGATTAGTGTCCCGGTGCTATCATTGCTGTGCTTCAATGAAGCTAAAAATTAATGGTAAGATTATACTTTGCATTATCTTTGTGTTTGAGCAACTGAAACTGAGCACTAGTGGCAAATAAGCTATGCATACCTCCATCTTGTGTATTCAAGAATTCAGAAAAGGTAGGAGTGCTGCAATGCCACTGCAAGTGCATTTCAGTATCTCTTTTCATGTCTACCTCTCAAAAGTGGATAACCGACTCTTCCTTTCATACCCTTGCCCCTTGGTGTGGCAAATGAATATTGGTATTCTTTCCACCCCTAATCATTTCTAGGATTTCGTCAACTAGTTCTTCTGAATTGAGCTAGGTTTTTCGAGTTATCCTGTGTCTACAGTGTATACATTCAAATCCTGCTGCGAATTAGGGCTGCCATGAAGATTGGAATATCACATTACATGGGAAAAATATGTTCTTCTGCATGGGCACAGAAAACAGCAGGCACTGATGACAAACATAGTAATCGTTTAAGCACAAAGTTGATTCCAGACCCTTGCAGTGAAATAATCAACTACTTCAGAAGGAATGCCTTATAGATATCAATGTGGTTAGTGCTTCGTGGTATCATTGATTTATGTGATGTCCATGGAATGTTAATTGATTCTTCACAGGTTGATTCTTCACCTGTTAATTCTCTAACAAGTTGATAATTTTTTTTTCTGACTCACCAGCGTGCCTTGAAATGAGTTTGCTATTTGCATATGTGATATATTTTCTCAAGAACTGCAGTTTTCAGTTGTTTTCCTCTGATAAACAGTAGATTTCGACATCTATGATTATCTGAAATGGTTCAGTTTAAACTTTAAAGTACAGTGGTCACTGGTCAGTGTATTTATATCTGAAAAGGCGGTTATTATTTGTTCGTGGCTCAGACTTATAGGTCCTTGACTAAGCCAGATGATAAACCTATGCTGTTGCTGTTTACTTATTTGTTCATGGCTATTATTGTTTACTCAGAGTTGAGACAATAAATAATTTACATATGGAAATATACTATTTGCTTTCTGATTTCAGTTATGACTTCATGCTGCTAAAACCTTGTATATAGGATCCAAATTTTTTATATCTCAACATATGCCTTATTTTCTCCCAAAGGCCTAATTTTAATAGGTGCTGTCTTTCAAGACATGTAAGCAAATACCTTGTAAAATATGGTCGCTAGGCTAGTAGTTTATTGAGAAGTGTAATAGCACACCAACTCTGAAAGTTACATTGTTTATTTGTTTTGACAACTTTTCATTATCTAAGTGTTTTCTGTTGAAGATGGTCTGTATATTGGGTGAATGTTGTGACTTGTAACTTTACATAGTCATCCAAAGAAAAGGTAGATAGATGGCTGGGAACAGTGCAAAGTAATGGAATTTAGGAATCTGCTATTGTTATTGAATCTTCTACTTGTATAAAACTAAGTAAAATAAAATACTATGATTCCAGAATTATTATTAACTACCTGCTTTCAAGTGTCCCTTAATTGTTTCAGTTTGCACCGAAGTTTGATCTGATCAATCAGTATGCCTGATAATTTCACGTAGGCCTTGCACTTTAATAACCACTGTGATAAGATTTGGAACTCTTGTTTCCTTTTGTCTTTTGCTTTACAGCCCCCTTTATTTGATGCCTCTGTGCATACCGTTTGCTTAATGGCAAGTGTTCACTTAAATAATTGCTATATTGTAGGCCTAATGATCAACTAGTTGTCCTCTTATTTTGCTACTAAGTATGAAAGGTTGAAAATGTGAGGAATCTTCCATGCGCAGAGCCCACTAATGAAGGGAGGTTACAGGATTGTGATGCAAGAACCCATCATCCTTCTTGGTCATCCATAATCTTGAAAAGTACTTTTCTGATCACAAGATGCTGTTTTTTTCTTTGATGCATCTGTCTCGAGCTTTATTAACCACTTTCCATGAATAAGCTTAAATATGTTTGTGCCTGAAAGACTATCAGTTGATCATACAGTCTTTGTTGCCTTTGCATTTCTTTATCACTACCCCTAGTATCATATCTAACACCAAAATGCTACTGATGCAGAAGTGAATAATTCATGTTAGGGACTTAATTGGTGCCACTTAAGCTACTTGTGTTTGTAAGTCACATAATCAAAACATGCCTTATAATAAAACCTGTGATGATGGTGGTTATGTGCACTCACCTTTCCGGATGCTGTTAGTGCTTTTCTTTTCCATTTTCCAACCTTCCTCTTTTGTCCCCCTCCTCACTAATGAACCACAAAGGTTGATGTCGCAATCAGCTTGATGCAGAGCATCTTGGCCATGATCTTCCTTGCTTGGACACTGCCTTGGGTCACCAAATAATACCCATTAAAACTGTTTAGCTTTTTTGGTAAATTATCCCTAAGGCGGACGCGTCAATATCAGGCATGAAAACTTAAAAGTGCAAGAATGATTGGTACATTTATGATAAGGACATTAAAGGATAATTAATTGAGAAAAGGTAAGGGAGGATAAGGGAATCTAGGTAAGCTATCACATTTCTATTTGGTGTCTTTGTTGAGCATCTTAGGGTTCTTGCTTTGGTTCCAGTAAGATGAGGGGCAATAAATTATGCGATTAGTGAATGGAAAAAAGAACAATTGAAGTGATGGAGCTTAGTGCTTATTCAGGAAGTTCAATGAATGTTCAGCCATTTGCCTGTGGGGCTAGACTCTAGAAGGGAGGATAGATTCTTAGTGTGAACATTTTCATAGTCGTAGCTTCATAGGTCTTCTATTCTCCTTGGACCATCGTAAGCACTGTCTAGGATATTTAATCTTTCCTATAATTATTTAGATATATGGAACCTACAAGTAGGGTGATGTTTAGCAATCCTCCTTTCATTTCTTGCATAAATTACAATATATTGTGTCTTAGTACTGATGGGTGGCCAGGCATTAACCATGTTAAATATTCTGTTGATTTCTGTAAATGCCCTAGTTAGTAACAGATTGTAATCCAATCTTTACACAAGATTTGTTGGTGTTTGGGGATCCACCTTTGCCTTAAGATATGATATCTGCCAACTCTGCACAGCCAACTGTTGGTGCAAATCCTTAGATGTGCATGATGTTTTCTTCATTGTCTTTTTACTTCTATAAACAGAAATCATTGCCTCACGTTCAGTATTATTTGAATTATTCTTTCCATCTGAAAGTAATCTTTGGCCAACCATTGTTCCATGAAAAACGTTCTCTACATTCATTTTACTCCTTTTTCTATATTGTTTTATCTAAACTGATATGCTTTGACTTGATCTAAAATGGTATACTTTGATTAGCAAGACTTACTGACCAATAACTTGTATATATTTCGAATGATCCAATCTGGTGCTGATCAAAGCTGTGTTGTCCTAAAGTCCTTGTCCCACTGTGCTGGAGACTGGAGTCTATGTTGCACGCTTGAACTGTGGGGCATTTCTGTTGGAGAATTACGCACACTGCCTTCCTACAAGAATTCAAAAATGTATAAGCAGGCAAGATGTTTATGTCTCAACCAATCCCAAGTCACCAACAAGTTGAGGAGAAATTTATTCATGGGGTACTCATTTCTTCAGAGAACAAGATCTTGGTTTGATCTATGTCAGTCTTCAAATTGCAAAAGCAGCTTGACTTTTTGTCCTTTAAAAAAAAGGATCGGCATCGGCATCTTCTTTGTTGTTTATGCTAAATCACAAGTCTGGTGAAAGTTATCGTAAAAGAATAAATTTTTCATTTTTATTTTCCTGATAGAATCTTAGTTTAACTCTGATTCTAATGCTATTATGCATGGTACTGCAAACTTAAATTTATTTGTTTTCTAGTGTTTTTCTGGGCTCAAACCAAAGTAGTTTGCATGATTGCACAAGTTCCTGATTTGCCATAGCCCATAGACATGCCCTGTCTAATAAGTTAAGTTTGCATAAACCACTTACCAACAGGAGATCCACTGTGGAATCAAACTTAAATAGGTCTTCAACGCAATACATATAGTCTCTAATAGAGTATCTATATGAAAGACTCATTTTATGTGTTAGAAGAGATATAACTCAAATTTGAGTATCCTCTTTTCTAAAGATCTATTTACAGAAATGATCATCTTTTGAGTCTTTTTTGTTGAAGAAGATAAAAAAGAGATATTAAAATTTTGCTCGTAGTGCTACCCAAAAACAAATGAGCCGAATCATGGGTCTTGTTTAGATTGCCTCAAAATTCTAAGTTTTTTCACTCTCTCTCTATCACATTAATTTTTGGATGCATGCATGGAGCATTAAATGTAGGTAAAAAAAAAACTAATTGCACAGTTTGGTTATAAATCATGAGACGAATCTTTTGAACCTAGTTAGTCTATGATGGGACAAAGTTTGTCAAATACAAACGAAACGTGCTACAGTGTCCAGATTGCAAAAATTTACCATCTAAACCAGGCCATGGTTTCATGAACATAGATAGACACGGAAAAGAGTCAATAATTGCAAAAAGGAGAGAGTGGCTGCAATGCAATCAATCGGCTGTCATCTCCACCTGGCCACAATCGTACCAAAGTGCATGGCTAGCTAGCTGTAACATGATTTTACAGATTTGACCTGACTTGGACTTTGGAGAATTTTAATCTGGCCCTATGGATGGAATGGGAAGCTGTAGACCTGTCGTTGCCCTGCAAATTACACAGCTTTTGTCTCAACGTTGTAGCCGATAGGTCAGATCCAACGAATTCTGGGACTGTACCTTGCGTGCCTAACTGCCTGTCACTACGGGTCTGATTGGGTGTCCGAATCCGGCCGTTATACGGCGCATCTCGCATCTTTGGTGTATTTCGCTTGTGTTTGAATGTTCTACTTGTATGTTTTTTTTTGTTTCCTCTCGTGCAGATGCCCTTTTTCATCTCGGACGGTGTCGTTGTCTTGATTCCCACTTTTCTCTCGGTGTAGACTCACTCGGTGCTTGCGGGTGAAAGAATCAAGATGCCTAAGATGAGGGTGAATTGGACTAATTCTAAATTTCTTTGCAATAATAAAATCATATAGTTAGCCCAACTTCACCCTTTCTGCCTAGAAAGTGTTTCTAATGTTCTACTGCACAAAAAGTCTTGCAACCTAAGTTTCAATCCTTCTCTAGCATGACAATTCTATAAATGTAAAGATAAGAATTGAATTGCTCAAAGTAAATGCTCAAAGTAAAAAGAGAAGGAGAAACGCGGCGATGTTTTACCGAGGTATCGGAGAGTCGTCACTTTCCACTAATCTTCGTTGGAGCACCCGCGTAAGGGTGTAGCTCGCCTTGATCCGCGCAAGGATCAAGTGCTCTCTACGGGTTGATTCTTTGACACTCCATCGCGATAAATCACCCACAACCACTCACAACTTGAGTTAGGTCATCCACAAGCTCCGTCGGATGATCATCAAACTCCCAATCACTACCAAGCCGTCTAGGTGATGGCGATCACCAAGAGTAACAAGCACGAACGCTCACTTGACCACGACAAGCCTAATGAGAAGGGTGGATGCACACTTTGCTACTCTTGCTTTCACTAGTGATGTCTCACTCTTGAATTCTCAAATCTCAATCACCTCACTAGGACCTTACTCTTCTTGGCACTCTCAAGGGTGTTTTTCAGCTGTTGGAATGAGCAAAAGTACCCCCCTCACACGAATGAAAGAAGTATTTATACACTCATGTTCAAAACGAACCGTTATGTGCCTCTGCGGGGTGACCGGACGCTCCGGTCAGTTCACCCGCCTCTGTGCAGTTTAAGTTGTGACCGGACACCGCCCAGCGTCCGGTCAGCACTGACCGGACGCGTTCAGTCACAAAAACTGCCCTCTGGAACCTTATTGATGTTGACCGGACGATGGAACCCAGCGTCCGATCACTTTGCTGCTCAGCGTCCGGTCAGTAGTCGAAAACTTGAACAGCGTCCGGTCAGCACTGACCGGACGCGTCCGATCAGGATTTTCCCTCTCTGGACCCTTACTAGAGTCGAACAGACGCTGGCACCTAGCATCCGGTCACTCACCTCTCAGCGTCTAGTCGCGTCCAGACGACTTTACCTTGATCAAATGAACTGACCGGACACTACGCCAGCGTCCGGTCAGCATTTGACCCTCCATTCACTTTCAACTCTTAATCAAATGTGAATGAAGTTTGCTCCAAGTGATCTAAGGGCTTTTTAGGAGCTACCTAGTGCTAGATTTAGCAAGTGTGTACCACACCTAACCCACTAGACTCACCTAGGTCAAGCTACCCGTCCATACCTCCCTTAATAGTATGGCCAAAGGAAAAACAAAGTCCTAAACTAATCTAAGCATCTCTCTAACTTTAAACGACACTTAGAACTAGTCCATCCTTAACCTTGTCGTCCATCCTTTAAAAACCGAAAATGATTTCCATCATAGGGGCATGACAACCATGATTGCCCAAGCAATTGCTATTACCGTGACATAACTTAATTGCCTATGCAAAACACATGTTAATCACAACCCAACTAGAGGCCTAGATGCTTTCAATCTTCTTATTTTTGGTGATTGATGACAATACCACCTCGAGTATGTAAAAGAGATGAGGTTTTTAACATGCTTGGTTCATATAAGCTTTTGATAATAAGAACAAAAGAGTTAGGCAAGCTTATATGATCCAAGCCAACATAATGTACTCAAAAGATATGAAATAAGCATGAGTATAAGTAATAAAGCTCATTTGCATCGGAGTAAAACGAGAAAGCAAAGCAAATGAGCATAATACAAGTGATATGACATGTAAATAATTCAAAGTAGAGAGCACACATGTCAAAAATCACGATCATGTAGATATCACTATCATATTAATATAGTTTGATGCATGAAAGTAAATACACAAATGCATAATAGTGTATCACACATAAAAACCAAATATAATAGATAAACTAAGCTCCCCCTAGATAAGTCGCTCCCCCTAAGTCTAACATACTCGATCACTCTCCCCCTTTGGTGTCAAACACCAAAACCTAAGGGTCGATCGGTGGAGCTATAGCGGACGAGTCAGGCGCTGAGGTACGAGGAGCGAGCTGGAACTGTGTGCTATCATCATCTGATCCTGAGCTCTGAGCAGTCTGACCCTTTGTAGCTAAAAGCGATACTGAAGCAGTCTGGTTCAAATCAGGTACTAGTGTGGCCTGAGACTCTGTAGGTATGACTATAGCAGGTGGCTCTGATGATGCAACTGAAGAAGAGAGCGTCTCTGTAGTTTCGGTAATAGGTGCAACTGTGGAAGGACCTAGGACATGAAGATATAGTGAAGTAGGCTGCCCTATTAACTCACTAAATGTAGCACCAAGGCTCTCAAAAACTGTAGTATCTAACACTAACGGCGAGGAAGTCTGAGCCGGTGTGAAGCCCATCTGAAGAAGTGTGAATTGCGGGGCTAGCACTGACGAGGCAAACCACTGGAACACCTGCACTATAGGAGAAGGAAACTGTGCTGGTGGCTGTCCCTAACTCTGAAGCCCATTGGACTATAAAGTTGGAGTCGTAGAAGTGATGGCAGGCTAGCCAATCTGGGGTGAAGGTTGTGGTAGTGGAGCCCCAATAGCTGTCACAACATGCTACATAAATCCAAGGAGCTGCTGCTGCATGAGGAGCTACTGCTGATGCATGGCCTACTGCTGCTGTATAGCCTGTTGCTGTTGCTATCGCTGGAACTCATCCTGCCTAGTCTGGAACTGTGCGAAAGTAGCAGCGGTCTCCTAAGCCTGGTGAGCCTGATCCTGCCTCATCCGCTCAAGGATAGCAAGTAGAGCGGGGTCTGTCTATGGTGCAGGTGGAGTTGAACTGGAGCTACCGGCCTCATGGTCATGTCATCGTGTAGGCATCTGATGGATAGCCTGATAGTCATCATCTGAGCTATCATGGGGGTCGCTCTCGACCATCCCCTTCTGCTAAGCATCTAACTGCTCCTCCTCTATAGCTGCTATGCCCCTAATGGTCTCATCCTACTGGGCTGTAGTCTCTAGCACCTCTGGACAATAGCGCGGCAAGCTGGGTGTCCTCCCTGCACTGTGGCGGAGCATCTGAGTCATGTTGTATGCAGGGAACTCTATAGTAGCATCACTATACTCTGCTAGCATCTCAGGTGGCCTCACTGTAACTGCCCTGTGTATCAAAAAAGTAATCTAGTGGGCATAGGACAACTGTCGGTGATCTCTGAACTCCTCTACAATAGTATCCTCCATCTGATAGAAGGAGATCCCAAATATCAAATATAGTTTGCTGTATCAGAGAGTTCAGAAGCCATAGCTGAATGCGAGTCAATCCCTCGTGATATCCCATCCTTGGAAGCAGAGTCCTCATAATAGCATCAAGCACTCTAGCTGTAGGAGTGAGATCTCTTGGTGTCCTACTCGACCCCTCACTGAAAGGCTCTATGAAGCAATGGCGGACTAAATCTGTAGGGGGTACAAGACCGTCGTGAGGGCGTCTAGGAGGCTTTGTCTGTCCATAACACACCTCATGTAGCCGAATGGGCTGCTCGTGAAGCCTGAGTATCTCTCTGACTCTAAAGCTCATCAGCCTGTAGTCTCTGCCTTTGAAAGCAAAATGTATAAATCTATGCTGCGGGTCAATCCAAAGTGTAGCATAGAACTCACAGACCCAAGATGGAACATATAAGCCAGTCCATCTGAGTAAGTCTGTCATCCCTGGCAAATAGGATAGGTAAGGGTGAATATGCTCTCCAACTACTGCTACAATAGACTTAATGTTGCATACCCTCTGTAATCTGAATACAGCCTCACTGTTAAGATATGCATGATAAAAATCCTCCTGCAGTGGTGTGTAGAAGCCCTTTGATGCACGCTCATCCCATCTCAGCAGAAACCACTCATCAAACTGCACGAACCTGAGCTACTGCACCTGCTTGACCATGGCGGCCCTCAAATCCAAGTGAGTCACTGGAGGCAGACCCTATGGTCCAGGTGGCGGACAAGAACCCCTCCACTGTGTCTCTAACCTCGGTGTCACCTGGGGAGTTCGACCAGAGCGGTGAAGCTATGGTGCCGACTCTGTCTCCTCTGCCTCCTCTCCATCCTAAGTCTGCTCTGCTGACTGTGGCTCCTGCTGTGACTCCCTCTGAGGCTAACTCTTATCAATGGTGACATGCCATCCTCCAACCATGGTTGTCCTAGCTGGACCACCATGACGATGCTCAACCTCCTAGAGAGCGGCTCTTTGATCTAGTGAAAGCTGATCTACAATGACTACACCACTCCTAGCACCTCCTGCCTCTGCACACACTCTGCGATGGCTGCAACTATAGCTGCTCTAGCTGTATCAGTATCTGGACACTTGTGCTTCTTCATTGTAAGCTTCTTCGTCGCCTTGCCTTTTGTGTCAGTAGGCAAGCGAGGTGGATGCCTCAGATCCTCATCACCTGGACCACCTTCGGCATTCTTAACATGGGCCATCTGAAATGAACTACTACCTTTGACAAGAAACAACTGCCAACTATCACTTCTGAGGCTTGGCCTCGATCCGTACTTGCAAGCTTGGCTCCATGTTGACAGACAACCGCCAATGAGACCTCAGAAACACCGACTCGCTGCATGTTAGAATAGATCAGATATATAAATAATTACAATATATCTAGAGATACAAAACCCTAAGAAGCAAGCAATAGATACAAAATTGAAAATGAGGGCTTGCTACCTGACAAACCGATGAATCGACAAGAAGAGGAACGAATCGAGGAACCACCGGATCGACACTTGTGAAGCTAGGGTTAGGGTTTGTTGGTCGATGTGGATCGACGGCAGGTTAGATGCAATGTAGGCACTGAGGCGCTGGTGAAGGAAGTAGGGACTCCAGTAAGGATTAGTCGGTGGCGCTAGGGCATGGGCTCACGGTGAATGTGGGCACGGTGGCACGGTGAGGTCGGCGTAACATGGTAGTGCTGGAGCGGGAGCGGTGTGGGCACGAGTGGAGCTTAGGAACAGGCGTGGGCGCAAGCGTGGATGGCGCAACACAGTGATGTGGGAGGTGGCGCTGGAGAAGATGGCATGGCGAAGCAGCTAGGGCATAGGCGCGGTGCTGGCAGGAGCGGCGAAGGCACAATGCGGTGGCACATGGGCAGCTCTGGCACATGAAGGCAGCGCGAGGCAGTGCAGCATGGGCACTAGAGCTTACGGTGGCTAGGGCACAGGTGTGGGCAATGGCGAGCTCAAGGTGAGGCGGCGATGTCAGCGTGGTGTGGGATGCGGAATAGGTCATGCACGGTGGATTTGGTTATAAGGGGTCCCCCGACTAGATAGAAAAGGAAATGGAGAAGAAGCCCTGAACCCACACGATTTCTACTGATCGGACGCTCCGGTGGCAACGATCGGACACTGCCACCTAGAGTCCAGTCAATTCCAGAGAGGTCCAAAACCCCTGGAATCGCACCTGGACGCGTTTGATCACCACTGACCGAATGCAGCCAGAGTCCGATCCAACCTGTCTCCTTCGTCTTCGCTTGACCGGACGTAGGAACGCCTTCTGACCGGATGCTGGACAGCAGAGTCCGGTCGCTCCTTCGTAGCAAGGTTCACCTCCTGTGAACTGACTGGACACTAGACTTTAGAGTCCGGTGCAGCGTCTGGTCACTCTTTTCTAGCAAATCTTCAAAGTTTCTTCATGCTACCTATTCCCAATCAAGCCCCAACTTTAATAAGATCCAAATAAACACCAATTGGGACTGATGGGAATGACCTCTCTTAAACCCTAAAATTTTTCAAAATATTTTACCTTAGGCTATAATTCTTTTTAAGAAAATAGGCAATAAAAGGGTGATTGAAGAGAAATGACAAAACAACATTTATGCATATGTAATGCAATACTTGAAAGTAGATCTAGTTGCTTGTCAAATTTGATCCAAGGTTAAGCTTCTTTACTCGCTTTTCGGTGGTTATCTTAACCATGTTAGACAGGCCCTATATGCATTACCACAAAATAAACATGTTGTATATTACAATGCAATGCAAGGGACAACACAAGCTCATATTTTTAGTGAAGTTACTAAAATCAAGCACATTGAGCTCATTCCGCAATCGAGAAAAAGTTGCCTCATCTAGCGGTTTAGTGAAGATATCCGCTAATTGATCCTCGGTCCTTACACCTTCTAATGAAATATCATTCTTTGCAACATGATCTCTTAGAAAGTGATGACGGATATCTATGTGCTTGGTGCGAGAGTGTTGAATCAGATTATTTACAAGTTTTACCGCACTTTCATTGTTGCACAAAAGAGGTACTTTTTATAGAACTACACCATAGTCTAGCAAAGTTTATTTCATATAAAGTATTTGTGCACAACAAGCACCCACGGCAATGTATTCCGCTTCGGCGATGGACAAAGCCACACTATTTTGTTTCTTGGAGGACCAAGACACAAGTGATCTACCAAGCAAATGGCACCCTCCGAATGTGCTTTTTCTATCAACTTTGCAACCGGCATAATCCGAATCAGAATAGCCAACTAATTTAAATATAGCTCCTTTCGGATACCAAAGACCAATGCTTGATGTGTGCTTAAGATACCTAAGGATTCTTTTAACGGCAATCAAATGAGTTTCCTTAGGATTAGCTTAAAATCTAGCACACATACACACACTAAACATGATGTCTAGCCTAGATGTGATTAAATATAACAAGCTACCAATCATAGAGTGGTAGAGAGTTTGATCAACCATGTTACCTCCCTCATCTAGGTCGAGATGTCCATTAGTTGGCATTGGTGTCTTGATTGGGTTACATTCATCCATCTTGAATCTCTTGAGAAGATCATTTGTATATTTCTCTTGAGAGATGAAAATCCCTTCTCTCATTTGCTTGACTTAAAAACCAAGAAAGAATGTAAGCTCTCCAATCATTGACATCTTGAACTCCTTTGACATCAATTCACTAAACTCTTTGCAAGAATTTTTATTTGATGATCCAAAGATGATATCATTAATATACACTTGACAAATGAAAATATACCCATCAAGCTTCTTAGTGAATAGTGTGGTATCGACCTTCCTAATAGTGAAGCTCTTCTCAATGAGGAAGTCCCGAAGGCACTCATACCAAGCTCTTGGGGCTTACTTAAGCCCATATAATACCTTGGACAATCTATAAACATGATTAGGATATCTAGGGTCTTCAAACCTGAGAGGTTGATCAATATAGACTAGTTCATTAATAAAACCATTTAAAAATACACTTTTCACATCCATTTGATATAATTTCATTTCATGATGTGATGCATATGCAAAGAGGATACGGATGGCTTCTAGTCTTGCAACCAGTGCAAAGGTCTCTCCAAAATCCAAACCTTCAACTTGAGAGAACCCCTTTGCAACTAGTCTTGCCTTGTTCCTCACAACAACACCTTGATCATCTTGCTTGTTGTGGAACACCCACTTTGTTCCAATGACTCTTGCACCTTGTGGTCGCTCTTCAAGAGTCTAAACTTCATTATGGGTGAAGTTGTTCAACTCTTCATGTATGGCATTTATCCAATCCGGATCTTAAAGAGCTTCTTCTACCTTAGTAGGCTCAAAACAAGAGAAAAGAGTGATGTTCAATAAATGAAGCAAACTTTTGAGAGCGAGTCATTACTCCCTTTGATGGACTCACTATGATGAGATCTTGTGGATGAGCTTGTAGTAGAGGTGAATTTCTTCTATCAACCACTTGAGAGGGAGGTTGTGGAGCATCAACATCTTGTGCTTGTGTCACTATTTGCTCATGGGAGACATGAGTGTCTTTATTTTCTACTCTCCCATCTTTTTCACTATCTTGTGGCACATTTGATAAAGAAGATGGATTGATCACTTGTACATCATCTTCATCATCATTAGGCTTGATGTCTCCAACCAAAATATTCTTCATGGCCTCCCTCAATGGTTCATCACCTACATCATCAAGATTCTCATGTGCTCCTTGGAAGCCATTAGATTTATCAAATTCTACACCATATGTTTCTTCAACCAAGCCGGTGGCATAATTAAATACTCTATATGCTTTAGACTTTGATGAGTAACCAACAAGAAAACCAATATCACAACGTCTTTGAAACTTCCCTAGGTGTTGCCGCTTCTTGTAGATATAGCATTTGCAACCAAACACCCTAAAGAAGGAGACATCTGGCTTCTTTCCATTGAGCAACTCATAAAGTGTCTTGCAAAGAAACTTTTGAAGAAATAGGTGGTTAGATGCATAACATGCGGTATTGATAGTGTCAGTGTAGAAAGTGACTAACTAGTAAATATTTGTAGTTTTGTTGTACGTTGTGATCGGAGGTGGCCTAGCACACAATGACATAGGATTTATACTGGTTCACGCAACATGCCCTACGTCTAGTCAAGGTCGGTCGGTGACTTTATTCATGAGCCTAGGTGCTCAAAGTCTGTAGTGGGGTTATAAACAAGAAGGAGGAAGAAGGGGGAATACAAGAGGTTTGATCGGCTCTAACCAGAAGGGTCATGGTCGGAACTAGGTGGTCCTGCGGTTGGGAGTATTGATGTCGATCTAGTGAGTTTGAGCTTGAAGAAGTCGATCTCCCCTTCATTGGAGGGAGCGCGTCCCCTTTTATAGATGAAGGGGATGGCTTTTATAGGTGAGAGGGAGAGAGTATAGATATTTCTAAGCCTTGCTGCCTATGGTGATGAAAATTGGATAATGGTTGAAGCCCCCAATACTGTCGATGTCGTTGTAGGATGTCAGATGTGCACGGGGGGTTGAGCTATCTTCTTCAAGAAGGATGGACGCCGGTACCTGTAAATACTTCTAGATGCCTCGTGGTAGGTGAGGTGATGCGCTATGTTCACCTGGTATGGCAAATCGTGGAGCCCATACCGCAATCGGTGTCCAGAGACACGCGGAGGGCTTACCATATGGGAGGTTCTAGCGGCCCCTATAATACTTTGTGTTAGGGTGGCTGCAGAGCACTGTTTCATGTAGGGTATGGTCCCTAGTATAGTGGTTTTGACTTGTGAACCATGCCTTGCCTTTCTCCGCACGCCTTCTGGTTCTTTCCGAGCGGGCGTCCCCAGTCAGATGGTCCCCAGTCGGTCTTGGTGCACCAGTTGGAGAATAGCGATGAGCAGGATTTTCTATGAACCCCGGTCGAAGACACAGGGTCACGGTCGGAGGCGGTCCTCGGGTTAGGCTTTCCGAGCAAAGGCCGTGTGAAGGCGGCCGGGGCCTGAAGCCAGTGCTCCGATCGGAGAGGCCATTTGAAGTTGGCATGAGTCCAAGGTGCTCCGATCGGAAAGATGGACCAAAGGCGGCCAGGGCCTAAAGCGAGTGCTCTGGTCTATTCAGTTCAGACTCTTGGGCCAGTCCAAAAGAAAAAGGCCGTCCTTCAGGGGCAAGCCTGGCATGGAAGTCGGTCCCTAAGGGACCCCAGGTTTATGAACCGACAGGAGCCCCCGAGCCCCAGGGTGATTCGGACAGAATCGTCTGGGGGATTTTTGCGTTGCTGGTGGGTGCGCGCAAGCACACCCACGGGTGTAGCCCCTGAGCCCTAGACTGTTCAGGCCGAATTGGCTAGGGGTGTTGTCTCAGCAGGTGTGTATGCGTGTTTTTAGTTTGAGATGGAATTTTGTTTAACCATGGCATCATTGTGCAGCCGATGTGTTTTTAAGCACGGGGATTGGATTGAGATAGAACTTAATGATCCCAGCGTCAGTGCGCGCCGAGGATCGGACGAGGAAGATTTTAGTTTTGAAATAGGCCCTGGCGTCGGTGCGCATCATGAACGGAAATAACTTAGTTTTGGATGCAATAGAGTTCGATCTTTGGCGTCGGTGCACGCTGTGAGATCGGGTAAGGTGGAGTCGTGAGTTGACCTAGGCGTCGGTGCTCGCCATGGATCGAGAGAGTTAGTTTTAGTTAGTGAAGCCGTTACGTGAGTTTAGGAGTCGCGGTCCTAAGAGCCATAGCCGGATGTCACCGATCCTGTCAACGTGAGTTTAGGAGTTACGGTCTCAAGAGCCATAGCCGGATGTCGCCTATCCTATCAACGTGAGTTCAGGAGTTGTGGTCCCAAGAGCCATAGCCAGATGTCGCATATCCCTTCGACACGAGTTCAGAGTCGTAGTCCCATGGCATTTAAGCCCTCGACCTTGTTGGGCCTTCGTGGGGGTTGTGAGTTGTTTTGCGCTACCCCATCCGGTTCCTCACAACCGAAGGGGCTGAATTTCGTCGCCTGTCTCGATCGCTCGGGCTCGAAGACTAGCTCGGTGAGCTCGCTAACGGGTGTGATCGAGTGGAATCTGGGTCCATCATTCGCGACGGGGTTGGCATAGCCCTCTTGTGGCATTCTACTACTCCTTTACCTGCAACCCGACAAATGCCTAGGTCATTCCGTGGAGCAACCTAGGTGGCCTAACGGCCTCCCCTCGATGGGGATTCTGTGGGTCTAGCGAGAGGTTTAGGATCGAACGAGAAGGTTGAGATGACCTGGTTTGCCATACCGGGCGCAGGCCGCACGGTGCTCATCTACGGTTTTCTCCCCTGGCTCTGTTTGGTTGCTCATGTCGAATGAGGCAAGCCACCACTTCATTGCGCAACATGGAGCATTCTAGTGCATTTGGCTGCACGTGCGATGCTTAGTTCCCGAGCCTCTAGGTGGTTCATGCCCTAATCGTCCGGGGGATTCAGGCGTATGGAATGAAATGCGCGTATGGATGTATGAATGTTTTTAAATTAAAATAGAGGGGCTTTGATAGTATTTTACCTTGAAGACGGAAGAGACAGGGTTCGTCGGGCTCTAGTTGGGAGCGTCTGTCCGGGACCTGTGCTTGTCAATCATGGGTTAGTCCTCATGTGAACAGTTTGTATTAATGAACATATGCTTACCTTGATGACCTGAGAGACGGGGTTCGGAGAGCTTCAGTCAGAAATGTCCGACTGGGACCCATGCTTGTCATTCGAGACGGAGTCGGCATGGCACGCATGGGGTGCCCCTTCACTTCCTACCTATATCTCAGGTGCTTATCCTGAGTGAATCGATCGACTCAGGAGGCCGGTTGATCTATCCTGGGTGACTCGATCGACTCAGGGAGGTCTAGTTGTCTCTCTATAGAGATTTCGTGTGGTGGCGCCTACACGACTAGAGTGACGGAGTCCGAAGAGCTCTAGTCAGAAACGCCCGACCGGTACCTATGCTTGTCAATCGTGTGTTTGTCCTTGTGTGAACGGTTTTGTATTTAATGAACATATGCTTACCTTGATGACCTAAGAGATGGGGTTCGAAGAGCTTCAGTCGGAAATGTCCAACCAGGACCCATGCTTGTCATTCGAGACGGAGTTGGCATGGCTCGCATGGGGCGCCCCTTCGCTTCCTACCTGTATCTCAGGTGCTTATCCTGAGTGAATCGATCGACTTAGGAGGCTGGTTGATCTATCCTGGGTGACTCGATCGACTCAGGGAGGTCTGGTTGTCTCTTCTAGCGTGAAGTTGTTGAGTAGCCATAGTAGTTTTAAATTTGTGGGGGAAGCCCCCATATAAAACGTTCGTGTGCTTAACAGCTATAATGGTATTTTGGTTTCTATGATGGAGTTATTCTGTTCGGGGAAGCTTGTTCCCTTCCGTTCCTTAGTATCTCCTTAGCATAATTTTGTTTTAAATTTCTTTCTTTCTCGTACCTACCCGTTTGTTCCGTAGGTCGTAACTTTGTGAGCCCAGGGCGTGGCCCACGAGGCTCGGTCGGTCGTAACCATAGGAAAAGGCGAGGTGCGATCAGTCAGAATGTTCTAAAGCAAAGTTATGTAAGGTAAATTTAAAGGAATGAACTACACCTTTGTTAGGGTAGGAAGGAATTTCTCCACACAACAGTAAACAAAATAGAGAGGTAGTACTCAATATTTGTATATTTATGGAGCCCTCAAGTGACCCGGATTGAAAGTGTTCAGGCGGGGGCGCTCTTACAGGGGCATGTGCTTTAACCGAAGGTGTTTAGACTGATTCTAAGGGAAAAAATGACGTAGTTGTTCAGTGTTCCAAGTGTTGTTGAGAACATTGCCATTGTTGTCCTCCAGTCAGTAGGTGCCCGGTCGGATTATCTCGGTTACCGTATAGGGTCCTTCCTAGGGTGGAGAGAGCTTGTGTTTTTCCTTCGTCGATTGGGTCCTTCGTAGCATGAGATCACCGACTTCGAGAATCCTTCCTCTGATCTTCCTTTCGTGGTACCTACGGAGGGTTTGTTGATAGCGAGCGGAGCGGATGACGGTTGTCTTGTGGGCCTCTTTGAGCAGATCGACTGCATCTTGTTCAGCCGTCGTGGCTTGGTCGCGATCGAAAGCTTTTACTCTCGGTGCGCCGTGGTTGAGCTTGGAGGGCAACACAGCTTCCGCTCTGTAGGCCAGGAAGAAAGGTGTAAATCCCGTGGATTGGTTTGTTGTCATTCTTAGGCTCTAGAGGATTGAACCCACCGCCCGGCGTGTTTGTTGAGTCGGTCGAAGATGCGCGTCTTCAGTCCTTGGAGGACCATGCCGTTAGCGTGTTCGACCTGACCGTTAGTTCATGGATGTCCGATCGAAGCCCAATCGATTCTGATGCTGTATCCACTACTAAAGTTTTGTAACTTCTTCCCAGTGAAGTTAGTCTCGTGGTCAGTGATAATACAGTTAGGAATGCCAAATCGATAGATGACGTCGAGGAAGAATTTGACCGCCTCTTCCAAGTGAAGATTGGTGATGGGCTTGGCCTCCATCCATTTGGTAAACTTGTCGACTGCTATGAGCAGGTGGGTAAAGCCGTCGGGACCTTTCTTGAGAGGTCCCACCATGTTGATGCCCTAGACCGCGAATGGCCAGGTGATTGGGATGGTTTAGAGCTCTTGTGCTGGTAAATGGGTTTGTCGAGCTTAGAACTGGCATCCTTTGCACCTGTGGATGACCTCCTCTGCATCTCGTAGCACGGTGGGCCAATAAAAACCTTGGCGAAAGGTTTTTCTGACCAGGGACCTTGGGTCCGCATGATGCCCACAGATCCTAGAATGGACCTTGAGGAGTATCTGTTTTCCCTGGCTGGCGGGAATGCATTTCATGAGTACTCCTAACAAACTTTGTTTGTAGAGTTCGTTACCAAGCATGACATAGGTCTTGGCACATCGAGCGATTCATCGAGCTTCAGTCCTTTCAGGTGGGAGAACCTCCTCGAGGAGGTAGGCGAGCAGTGCTACTCGCCAATCAGTTTGATCGAGTACCAATACGGTGACGTCCGCGGGTGACGCCGTTATAGAGGTGCTGGGATCAGATCCACCGAGCGCCGGCTAGCCGTCGGGGTGTGTCTAGGTTGGACCTTCCAGGATGCGAGTGGACGGCTCGTGGACATCGTTGATGAAGACTCCGCTTGGGGACGGATCTCGCCTAGCGGCCAGTTTTACGAGGAAATCAGCGGCGGCATTGTCCCTTCGAGGGACGTGATGCAGTTCGATTCCCTAGAATTTGTCCTCAAGCTTGCGCACCTCTTGATAGTATGCTATCATGAGGGTACTTTTGTAGGAGGACTCCTTCATGACTTGATCAACGACTAGTTCTGAGTCGCCATGGACGTAGAGTCATGTAGCATCGAGCTCGATGGCGATGTGTAGTCCGTTGATAAGGGCCTCGTATTCCATGGCGTTGTTTGAAGCCAGAAAGTGGAGGTGGATGGCATAGCAGAGCCTACTCCCGTCTGGGGAAATCAGAACCACTCTAGCCCCCAAGCCAGGTGCCATTACGGATCCGTCAAAGTACATTATCCAGTACTCGTGGGAGACATCCTGGGCCGATAGCTGGACCTCCATCCATTCGGTGATAAAATTCGCGAGAGCCTGAGACTTAATTGTAGTGTGGGGGGTATACCTGATGTCATGGCCCATGAGTTTAAGGGCCCACTTAGAGATTCATCCTGTGGCGTCATAGTTTTAGATGATGTCTTTGAGCGGGTATGAAGTGACGACTGTGACTTCATGGTTGGTGAAGTAGTGTAGGAGCTTCCTAGTTGCCATTAGTATGGCGTATAGGAGTTTCTGCACCTGGGGGTACCAGACCTTGGGGTCGGTAAGCACTTCTCCAATGAAGTATACGGGTCGCTGCACTTTGAGCTGGTGTCCTGGTTCCTCCCTCTCTACGACCAGGGCGGCGCTCACCACATGGTTACTTGCCGTGACGTAGAGGAGGGGTTCTCCCTGCTTGGGTGCGACGAGGATTGGGGCCAATGTTAGGGATGTTTTGAGGCTTTCAAGAGCCTGCTGGGCTTCCTAGGTCTAGACAAAGGCGTCCATCCTTTTGAGGAGTTTGTAGAGTGGCATCCCCCGTTCGTCGAGCCAGGAGATGAAGCGGCTTAAGGCAACCAAGCAACCAGTAAGTCTCTGCACTCCCTTAATGTTGCGTATGGGACCCATGTTGGAGATGGCTGTGATCTTTTTAGGGTTGGCTTCGATGTCGTGCTTGGATATGATGTATCCAAGCAGTTTCCCCTTTGAAACCCCAAAAACACACTTTTTGGGATTCAGCTTGATGTTGAACCTTCGGAGGTTTGCGAACGTCACGGCCAAGTTTGCGATCAGGTCACAAGCTTGAGCCGTTTTGACCACTATGTCATCAACATAGACAGCGATTGTTGGTTTTGGCCGCTCGGCCTGATCGGGCTGGTCGAGTAGGTCGATTTGGTCGACGAAGCATTGCTGCATGCACCTCTGGTAGGTGGTGCCAGCGTTCTTTAGGCCGAAAGGCATGGTTACATAGCAGTATGAACCATATAGGGTCATGAACGAGGTTGCGAGCTGATCAGACTCTTTCATCGTGATCTGGTGATAGCCTAAGTAGGCATCCAGAAAGGAGAGGATTTCACAACCCGAGGTGGAGTCAATTATCTGGTCTATGCGTGGTAATAGGAAATGATCTTTCGGGCACGCTTTGATAAGTCTAGTATAATCAACGCACATTCTCCATTTCCCGGTCTTTTTTCTGACCAGGACAGGATTGGCAAGCCAGTCGGAATAGAATACCTCCCTGATGAACCTAGCTACCAGGAGTTTGGCGATTTCCTCGCCTATGGCCCTATGCCTTTCGTCGTCGAAGCGATGCAGGCGTTGTTTAGTGAGTTTAGAGCCCAGGGTCAGACATAGTGCATGCTCGGTGACCTCCTGGGGTATCCCCGACATGTTAGACGGCTGCCATGCGAAGACATCACGGTTGTCGCATAGGAAGTCGATGAGCTCACTTTCCTATTTGGCTAGAAGCTGGGTCCCGACCTGCACTGTCTTGGTTGGGTTGGTTGGATCGATCTCCACCACCTTGGTTTCTTCAAGCGGGTGGAAGGCCAATGAGGAAGTTGGTTGGTTGCTATCTGGGGCTGCCATGATCGATGACTCCCCGAGCCATGGGAGTTCGGATGAGTTGACGACCACAGTGGCGAGCTCTTAGTGTTCTCGGTCGCACATGAGGGTGTGCGAGAACGTGCTGCACACAATGATGACGTCGTTTGGTCCCGACATCTTTAGCTTGAGGTAGGTGTAGTTGGGGATTACAATGAATCTCGTGTAGCATGGCCGCCCCAAGATGGTGTGGTTGGACCCTAGAAAGTCCACCTCGAAGGTGAGAACCTCCGAGCGGAAGTTGGTTCGGCTGCCGAACGTAACAGGCACATTGATCTACCCGAGCGGGTATGCCTACGCTCCCAGGATTACCCCATGGAAGGGGGAGCCCACCAGGTGGAGTTCCAATTGGGGGATGCGCATGGCATCAAGGGTGTCGATGTATAGGATGATGAGGCCGCTGCCATCGTCCATCAGCACCCTCATAAGCCGCTTATTGCGGACGATGGGGTCGACGACGAGCGGGTAGCATCCTGGTCTTGCGACATGGGAGGGATGGTCCCTCTGATCATAGGTGATCGGAGATTTCGACCAGCTGAGGAAGGAGGGGACGACCGTTTTAGCGGCGCATGCCTCCCTATAGCGTACCTTATGCTGGCGTTTGGACCAGATGGCGTCGAACCCACCGAAGATCATGATGCACTCCTTAGGTTCAGGGAAACCGTCCCCATCCTTGCCTGCTGCACCACCCCTCCTGACTATCGGCTCCTTGCCATCCCCCTCCTTTGGCACACCGGCTTGTTGGAGGAAACATTTGAGGAGCTCGCACTCCTTGTAGAGGTGTTTGATAGGATAGGCGTGATTGGGGCACGGACCATCCATGAGTTTGTTGAAGTGGTTAGGCAGTCCCTGGTAGGGTTGCCTAGGCATGTGTTCAGCTGCGGCGATCAACACGATGTTGTCCGACCGACGTTGATCCTTCCTATTCTTCTTGCCCCTCTGAGTAGAGGGGCCTTTGTCTGGATCCGCACGCTTGGGCTTGCCTTTGTCCTAGCCTTGACTGAAGACCGCTCTGACCGCCTCCTCGCTAGAGGCATGGTTGGTGATGACGTCGAGCAGATCGCGGGTGGTGCAGGGTTTTAGGCAGCCAAGCTTATGGATCAGGGACTTGCAGTTTGTCCCAGAGAGGAAAGCACTGATGACGTCTGTGTCAACGACATCAGGGAGAGAGTTACAATGTTGGGAAAACCTGTGGATGTAATCTCATAGGGATTTGCTGGGCTCCTACTGGCAGCTCTTGAGGTCCCAAGAGTTTCCCAGGCGGACTTATGTCCCCTGGAAATTCCCGATGAAGACCCTCTTGAGGTCTGCCCAGTCATAGATGCTATCATGTGGAAGGAATTCGAGCCATGCCCGAACATGTTCCCCCACACAAATGGGAAGATATTGGATGATGAAAAAGTCATCATCCACCCCTCCGGCTCGACAGGTGAGCCGGAAGTCTTCGAGCCATATGCCTGGGTTCGTCTCCCCGGTGTATTTGGTGATGTTGGTGGGAGACCGGAAATGGTGTGGAAACGGTGCCCTCCGAATGCGCCGGCTGAAGGCCCATGGCCCCAGGCCCTCAGGGCTAGGGCTTCAGTTATTCGGCCAGCGATCGCGCTTGAGGCGCGTTTCATCGCTTCCCTCGATGGTTCAGCTAGGGTCTGTGTCGCCTGCTGCCGTATGGTGGACGTCATTGCCGTGTTGGGCCCAACGATGGTTGCTAGCAACGCTATGAGCGTCCTGGTGTGGTTGGTGTGGAGCAAGCGCTTGGTTAGACCATGGCGTAGCTGCCACTCCCCGAACCGAGCCTGCTGGCTACAACAGCGAGCAAATGGATCGATCCGGCTAGTGTGTCCCCATCCTCCCGACGGGGAGAGAGGGCTCGGGTCAGAGTCATGGTGTGGAGATTTCTGCCTATTGGACGGCGGCGGCCTCTACTAGAACCTAGAGATTCTGGTAGACTGCCCGCTTCTGAGGGTCGACGGGCTTGGGAACACCGCGAAGAAGCATTGCTGCAGCAGTGATATTTTGGCCGGCCTAGGCGAATTATGGGATGTCGTTCCCCTCACTCATGACGTCATGCTGAACTTGATGAGCGTGACCCCAGGCGCCACCCGCTAGGCCAGGCACGTGGGGCGCAACGTACTGTACCGACGGCGCTGGTGCAGGCGGCGGCTGATTCTACCGTCGTTGTCATAATTCCTCAGCGTGTGCTTGCGTAGACGCAAGGGCTCCCACACGTGGGTTCGGAGGGGTGTGAGTCTGCACAGACTCCACAAGCACCAGTGGTTGTCGCGGAGCGTCCACCATAGCGCACTCCCAGGATGGATAGTGGCGGGGTGCCACATCACCGATGCTTGAACCATCGCTCTCGCCATCATCATCCAGAAGTTTGTGAGGAATGGCAGGAACAAAGCCCACCACTCCCATGAACTCGGACATGAGGGGGAACAGTGCCAACATCCTTCGAAGCCCCCGAGCGTAGGCGTCCATGGAGGACGCAAGGCCATAGGGGAACCGATCGTAGGGCGTTTGTGGCGTGGGTGGTACATTTCCTCCAGGTGACTGGTGAGAGATGGCAAATAAAGAGTGAGTAGTATGCATATTACTTACAGTGGGGTTTGAGCAGAGAGTTTGCTTGGAATGAAGCGCAGATGCCGCGCCATCGAAGTCGTGCGTCTCGAAGTCGATGGAGGACATCCCTCCGATGGGTGTCGGGTCGCGAGCGTCCTTGTGGAGGTGGAGTATGCCGAGCTGGTTGGCGATGAAGTCTAGGGTCCCAAAGCGAAAGGCCTAGGCTGGCTTGAAGATAGGTGGGACCTGCATCCTGGTGGGCGAGAGTGCGGGGAACTTTGGCAAGCCAAAATGAATCATATCGTCCGAGCCCGCCACGGCAGGAGTGGTGGAAAAATGGGCCATCCGATGACCAAAAGGTGTTGAACGTACAACGTCTTCCCCACGGACAGTGGCAACTGTTGGTGCAGAAAGTGACCAACTAGTAAATATTTGTAGTTTTGCTGTACGTTGTGATCGGAGGTGGCCTAGCACATAATGACATAGGATTTATACTTGTTCAGGCAATGTGCCCTACGTCTAGTCAGGGTCGATCGGTGACTTTATTCCTGAGCCTAGGTGCTCAAAGTCTATAGTGGGGTTACAAATGAGAAGGAGGAAGAAGGGGGGATACAAGAGGTTCGGTCGGCTCCGACCAGAAGGGTCGTGGTCAGAACTGGGTGAGGTGCTATGCTATGTTCACCCAGTATGGCAAATCCTGGAGCCCATACCACAATCGGTGTCTAGAGACACGCAGAGGGCTTACCATATGGGAGGTTCTAGTGGCCCCTATAATACTTTGTGTCAGGGTGGCTGCAGAGCACTGTTTCATGCAGGGTATGGTCCTTGGTACAGTGGTTTTGACTTGTGAACCATGCCTTTCCTTTCTCTATGTGCCTTCTAGTTCTTTCTGAGCAGGCGTCCCAGGTCAGATGGTCCCCAGTCGATCTTGGCGCGCCAGTCGGAGAATAGCGATGAGCAGGATTTTCTATGAACCCCGATTGGAGACACGTGGTCACGGTCGGAGGCGGTCCTCGGGTCAGGCTTTGCAAGCGGAGGCCGTGTGAAGGCGGCCGGGGCCTAAAGCTAGTGCTCCGATCGGAGAGGCCATTCAGAGTTGGCATGAGCCTGAGGTGCTCCGGTCGGAAAGATGGGCTAAAGACAACCAGGGCCTAGAGCGAGTGCTCCGGTCTGCTCAGTTCAGACTCTTGGGCCGGTCCAGAAGAAAAAAGGCCATCCTTCTGGGCTGAGCCTGGCGTGAAAGCCAGTCCCCGAGGGACCCCAGGTTTATGAACTCGACAGATAGCTTCCACCCATAGAGCTTCGGGAGTGTTGTACCCATCAAGCATTGTTCTTGCTAGTGTGATCGATGCTCGGTTCTTTCTCTTAACTATACTATTTTATTGAGGAGTATATGTTGCGGAGACCTCATGCTTAATCCCAACTTCACCACAATAGGCTTCTATATTTGTGTTGTCAAATTCTTTCCCGTTGTCGCTTCTAATCTTCTTGAGCTTCACTCCAAACTCATTTTATGCTCTTTTGGCAAACTTCTTGAAGCATGATGCAACTTTGCATTTGTCATGAAGGAAGAATACCCATGTATATCTTGAATAGTCATCAACAATTACAAGACAATAAAGGTTTCCTCCCAATCTCTTGTATGTTATTGGTCCAAATAAGTTCATGTGAAGGAGTTCTAGCACTCTTGTGGTTGACATAAAAGCTTTTGTTGGATGAGTATTTACAACTTGCTTGCCGGCTTGACATGCACTACAAAGCTTGTCCTTTTCAAACTTCACATCCTTCAACCCTCTCACCAAATCATTCTTCATTAGCTTCTTGAGTGAGCTCATACCACATGAGCAAGTCTTCTATGCCATAGCCACCCAAGTATTGTTTTGGTGAATAGACATGTTTTCAAGTTAGCATCTTCGGAGGTGAAGTCCACTAAATATAGGTTGTTGTATCTAAATTGAATATCACTTGATCATCATCCTTCTTAGATACAATAACTTCTTTCTCGATAAACAAGCATTGGAAGCCAAGATCATACAATTGTCCAACAGATAGCAAGTTGAAGCTCAATGAAGTAACATATAGCACATTTGAGATAGAATGATCATTTGATATTGCCACTTTGCCCAATTCTTTAACCTTGCCCTTTAAATTATCTCCAAATATGATTCTTTCTTGTCCATCAACTTCTTCATCTAGTGAGGATCACTGGTCATATGTTATGTGTAACCACTATCCATTATCTAATGACTTCCACCGGTCTTGTAGTTCACCTACACACAAGAGATCAAGCTTTAGGAACCCAGACTTGTTGAGGGCCCTTCACCTTCTCAATAAGTGACTTTGCTACCCAAATTTTCTTAGGCCTATTCTTGTTGGGAGGTCCTAAGAATATGACTTTCATCTTTCCACTAGAGTCATTTCTAAGCATGTAATGAGTATTGAAAGCAAAAGGTCTAGCATGCTTGGGCAAGGGTTGTGGTGGTGGAGTTTGGTACTCATGGGCAAAGTGGCCTTCTTGTCCACACTCAAAACACTTCTTTCGTTTTGGCTTTTGTTGTTATTGTTGAGCTTGAGCCTTCTTCTCTTTATTTGCCATGTACCCAATGCCATTTCTATCCATCTTCATGACGGTGTTCATTAGTAGCTCACTTTGAAGATGCTTGCCTCTTGTGAATTTGCTCAATCCAATTTTAAGATGCTCTTTCTCCAACTTAAGCTTCTTATTCTCTTCCTTGAGTGCATCATTGTTTTTCTCTTCCTTGAGTTTCTTATTCTCTTCTTTGAGCTTCTCATTCTCAAGAATCAAGTCACCATCATGATCAAGAGTTTCTAGCACTATAGTGTTGGTGGTTTCGAGCTCTTCAAGATCTTTCTTTAGCTTTTCATTGTCGTTCTTAAGCTTGACATACTCATCATAATTATTGGTCTCAACCACTTGCTTGTCCTTGCTACTAGAACTTTGCTCAATGCTCTCAATGATCAAATCATCACATGATATAGCTATATCAATCTTAACAATATCATTAGTAGCATCATGTGGCTCATTGGATAAAAATTCTTGAGCAATGATAAGATTATCATGATTAATCTTAAGAGTGGTATATTCCTCTTTTAGCATATTATGGCTAGTAATGAGCTCATTGTGTAAGCTCTCAAGTTTATCATGTTTATCTTTAAGCTCTTTCTTAGAAGATTTGAGCTCCTTGAGTTTGGATGTCATAAAATCATTTGCTTCTCTAAGCTCAACACTAGCCTTTTTGGCTACATCACATTTGGCAAAAAGAGAGTAATTCTTAGCTTCTAGCTTGTCATTCTTAGCTCTAGTCTTTCTAATGATCTTAGTATATTGATTTAGTAATTTAACAAGATCATCATATGAAGGTGTTTCATATTCATCATCATCACTATCACTATCGCTATCATCATTATTAGCATGATCATCACCACTACTATCATCATCATTTGATACCTTGCATTCACCTTTAGCCATAAGGCATAGGTGTGTAGAGGATGATGGAGGTGGTGTCAGTGAAGATGATGAAGAGTCAATCACAATGGTGGCCACCTTCTCATTATCACTGTCATCATCGGATGAGCAACTTGATGAATCAATGTCCATGAGCCAATCACCGACGATGTATGCTTTGCCATTCTTCTTTTTCTTGTGGAAGTCCTTCTTGCCATTCTTCTTCTTGTATGGCTTGTTTTTCTTCTTCTCATCTTCTTCTTCATTACTTGAGTCATCTTTCTTACCCTTGTACTTGTTCTTATATTTGTCTTTCTTGGGCTTTGTGTATTGGTGTGCTAGATGACCAAGTTCTCCATAATTGTAGCAATCCATCTCTGAGATTGGCTTCCTTCTAGAGCTAGTGAAGAACTTCTTTTTCTTGCCATCAAACTTGATGCCACTCTTGTTAAGCTTCTTTAGCATCTTGGCAGTTCTTCTCACCATGAGAGCAAGACTTGCATCATCAATTTTATCACCACTTGAGCTCTCATACTCAAGCCTTGCTTTGCCCTTCTCTTGGCTAGCCTTGAATGCTAAATCTTTGTCTTTCTTCTTGGTAGAGGATGAGCCATCTTGTGGTGTGGTGTGCATGTACATCTTATGATCATTGATCCTTCCTAAGATTTATGTTAGTATAGCGGTGGAAAGATCACCTTGATGAAGCATAATCACAATATGCCCATATTTGTCAAAGGGGAGGACACTCAAGATTTTTCTTACAACGTCGGATGGTTGCATTTGAGTAAGTCCAAGCCCATTAACTTTCTCTACAAGAACATTCAAGCATGAGTATATTTCATTAGCACTCTCTTTAGCAAGCATCTCAAATGAATTTAACTTTTTCATGACAAGATGATAGCGTTCCTCATGCTCACTCTTTGTTCCCTCATAGAGCGCATAAATATCCGACCATAGTGCATGAGCGTCTTTGTGGTTCCTCACTCGGTTAAACACATCTTTGCAAAGGCCTCTAAAGATGGTGTTTTGAGCCTTTGCGTTCCATTTCTCATAATTCACCTCATCGCCTTATAGGCGTGTAGCATCCCGAGGTTTTGAGAAGCCTTGTGAGGCGGCTCTAAGTATTTCAACATCTAGAGCTTCTAAATACGCCTCCTTGTGGATTTTCCAATAAGAAAAACCATCCCCCTCAAAGATAGGAGGAGGTCCATCCCCATGAGACGTCTTTCTCTAGACGGTTAAGCCTAAATACATGAGTATGAGGCTCTGATACCAATTGAAAAGGATTAAGATGCCCAAGAGGGGGGTAAATTGGGCTAATTCTAAATTTCTTTGCAATAATAAAACCCTATGGTTAGCCCAACTTCACCCCTTATGCCTAGAAAGTGTTTCTAATGTTTTACCGTACAAAAAGTCTTGCAACATAAGTTCCAATCCTACTCTAGCATAGCAATTCTATGAATGTAAAGACAAAAATTGAATTGCTCAAAGTAAAGAGAGAAGGAGGAACGTGGCAATATTTTATGGAGGTATCGGAGAGTCGCCACTCCCCACTAGTCCTCGTTGGAGCACCCACGTAAGGGTGTAGCTCTCCTTGATCTGTGCAAGGATCAAGTGCTCTCTACGGGTTGATTCTTTGACACTCCGTCATGGTGAATCACCCACAACCGCTCATAACTTGAGTTAGGTCATCCACAAGCTCTGTTGGATGATCACCAAGCTCCCAATCACCACCAAGTCATCTAGGTGAAGCACAAACTCTCACTTGACCATGACAAGCCTAATGAGAAGGGTGGATGCACACTTTGCTACTCTTGCTTTCACTAATGAGGTCTCACTCTTGGATTCTCAAATCTCAATCACCTCACTAGGACCTTGCTCTTCTTGGCACTCTCAAGGGTGTTTCTTAGCTATTGGAGTGAGCAAAAGTACCCCCTCACATGAATGGAAGAAGTATTTATACACCCGTGTTCAAAATGAACCGTTATGTGCCTTAACGGGGTGACTGGATGCTCTAGTCAGTTCACTCGCCTCTGTGTAGTTTAAGTTGTGACCGGACATTAGCCAATGTTCAGTCATAAAAACTGCCCTCTAGAATCTTACCGATGTTGACCGGACGCTGGAACCCAGCGTCTGGTCACTTTGCTGCTCAGCGTCCGGTCAGTAGCCGGAACCTGACCAATGTCCGGTCAGCACTGACCGGACACGTGCGATTAGGATTTTCCCTCTCTAGACCCTTACTGGAGTCGATCGGACGCTGGCACCCAGCGTCTGGTCACTCACCTCTCAATGTCTGATCACATCCAGACGACTTCACCTTGATCAAATGAACTGATTGGACACTGCGCCAGTGTCCGGTCACACCGGATCCAGCATCTGGTCAATATTTGACCCTCCATTCACTTCCAAATCTCAATCAAATGTGAATGAAGTTTGCTCCAAGTGATCTAAGGGATTTTTAGGAGCTACCTAGTGCTAGATTTAGCAAGTGTGCACTATACCTAACCCACTAGACTCACCTAGGTCAAGCTACCCATCTATACCCCCCTTAATAGTACGATCAAAGGAAAAACAAAGTCCTAAACTAATCTAATTGTCTCTCCAACTTCAAACGACACTTAGAACTAGTCCATCCTTAACCTTATCGTCCATCCTTTGAAAACCAAAACAATTTCCATCATAGGGGCATGACAACCATGATTGCCCAATCAATTGCTATTACCATGACCTAACTTAATTGCCTCTGCAAAACATACATTAGTCACAGTAATCATGTATTATTATTAATCACCAAAACCCAACTAGGGGCCTAGATGCTTTCAGTAGGAACCTTTTCAGAGAGCGCAGGAGATGAGGCCGTCCTAATGATAAAGTATGCGTGGGGGTCACAGCTAGGGTTACCGCCCTCACTCTTCGCCTCTTCTTTCATCATAGCTCTAGTGCGAACTCCCCTCTAGCTCCCCCTTGACCTCGGTAGCCCTACCGAGGTGACCACCGCTGGCGGATTTCTCTCGGTCCTTCGGCGCTTCGACGGTATATGCCACCTACGCTCTTCCCCTCCTCCTTCTTCAGTGTCTATTTTATTGATTTGTTTGTGGATTTTGCTTGTAATACTAAGAAATTAGGATTCTTGGTTTGACATCCTCAGATCTGTGCGATGTTATACCTAATTTACCTATTCCTAGCTCAGATTTGTACATGATGCTTTGTATTTGGTGTATACCTCATGTTTTGTGTAATCTTGTACATGCGGATGCCTATTTTATTGTACACACTGAGCAAAGTGCCAAGAGGTTAGTGATGTTGATTGTATAATAGTATACGTTGGAGGAGCACCCTTTGGTGTGGCAGTCGCATCTTTCATAGTTCATTTTGGTTGATTTTTTGCTTGCTAAGCAGTACACACCCATGTTGCATGCTCTCTTTCTAATGTTGCCCTCCATCCTATTGGTAGACATGGCCTTTGAAGCTAGGCGTAGGGCTACCGCTGCTGTGGTTGTTGCAGTGGCTGCTTGGTTTTTTATGTGGTTTAGGAGGAGAGTTGAAGATTCACGCTCAGTCACCTATGGTCCCATGGCTAAGAGGGACAAACAGAGGATGAACAACCTTAAATACATCTATGAATATGATGATGTGCACTATGTCAACCTTCTTAGAATGAAGAGGGCCCCTTTTTCCAACTTTGTGACATTTTTCGTAGTAGAGAGCTTGTCACTAACAGCATACATATATCTGTTGAAGAACAAGTAGCCATGTTCTTGCATGTTGTTGGTCATAATGAGAGGTTTAGGGTGGTTGACCTCACCTTCAAGAGATCCACAAAGATAATTAGTAGGTTCTTCCAGAAGGTGTTATATGCAGTAGGAGAGCAGAGGAATGAATTGATTGTCTCTCCTACTACCAATGTCTATCCTAGGATCCTTAGGAGCAGAAGGTGGTACCCCTATTTCAAGGTTGGTATCCATAACTTGTCATACATAGGTCTTATTCATTATTAGCTTAGTGTCAATATTCACTTGCACTTATGTTTTGTTGATTTAGGACTGCATAGGAGCAATTGATGGTACTCATGTCTTAGCTAGAGTGCCTATAAAGATGCAAGCTGCCTTTAGAGGCAGGAAACACACCATCACACAAAATGTGTTAGCAGCCGTGGATTTTGACCTCAGATTCACCTATGTGCTTGCTAGTTGGGAGGGATCTGCACATGATGCTCTTGAAAGAGCTGATGGCCTTAGAGTGCCACCAGGTATCATCCAAACCACAAAAAATCATTGACACTTTGTTGGTTGTGGATAAGAAATGGACAATATGCTTGACTAGGTTGTTAACATTGGTGGCGAGGACAATGTGGTGGAACAGGGTGGGGTAGTTGTTGTTGATGATGGCAATCCAGCAGCCCCTTAGCCCAATGGCCCAATGCACAAGACTCTTGTGCAGTTTGGGTTCATGCTAAGGAGGTTCCATGATTTGGTGGGGCAGGGGGTCAAAACTGACAAAGGGTTCAAGGAGGTACATGTTAGGTAGGTTGCACTCATGGTCTCTAAGTTTGCTAGGGTCAATGTGAGCACCCAGCAGATTTACAATCACTTGAGAAAGTGGAGGCAAAGGTGGGTTAAGATTGTTAGGCTCAAGAATTTGAGTGGTGCTCTATGGGATGAGGACCACCATATGATAGTACTTGATGATGAACACCTGCTTAGCCACACCAATGTTAGAAACTATTTGGATAACACCTCAGCTATCCCTTTTCTTTTGCTCCCCTATGTCTAATAGTTATATCTGTTTCACTAACTAGGACCATCCTACTGATGCTAAGTTCTTGAACACACCAATAGAGAACTATGTTCAGATGGATGCTATCTTTGGTGATAACCAGGCCACAAGCAGGTATGCAATAGGCTCAAATGAGCCTCTGGGTACTCCAACTAACATTGACCAAGGTGATATTGATGCTGTTGAGGACATCACTGACTTAGGTGGCATAGATGGTGATTCTAGAAAGGGAACTCCTTCTAGTATGGAAGGCTCTAAGGGTTCAAATGCCAAGGGCTAGGAGAAAAAGGGTGGCAAGAGAAGGAAGCTTGCCCAAGAGGAAATAGACCTCATGAATGGAATGATCAAGGCTGTGGAGTCTGTAGGAGATGCCCTCAAGACTCCATAGCACAATGAGGTGCATCAGGACCTTTATGGCTGTGTTATGGACTATCCTAGGTACTCACAGGAGGCACTCATGTTTGTCCTGGTTTATCTGCTGAAGAACAAGGCTGAGGGACTTTTCTTTGTTCAGATGACAAAGGCTCATAGGATCATGTGGCTTAGGACCTATCTGAGCACAACCTACTTTGCTTAGATGCATATGAGTTGGCCTCTCCACTTTTGCATATAGCCATGCTAACTGTCTTATGTTGTAGGAAGTATTTTGATGTGTAGTACTGACCTCATCTGATGCTACAAAGAACCATTTGCCGCCTGACCAAGGCTGCACCTAGTTTTGTATAGCATAGGAGCCATGATGATGGATGTGAGGCTGTGTTGATCTATGTGGTGTAGACATTAGCAACGGGTGATGGATTGTCACTTAGTTGATCTAAGCCCTAAAATACCTTGGATTGTTACTTAGTTGATCTAAGCCCTAAAATACCTTGGATTGCCATTTAGTTGATCTGAGACATTTCAGATGATGTTATTGTTCTTGTTATTCTTATTGTTGGAGTTCATATTTGGCCGATGATGCAAACTATAGCAATCTGAGGTGGTTATGGGTATTCTTCATGTTGCTGCTTTATTATCTTCTTGTGTTTTCTCATGTCTATCATCAAACCGTGAGATACGTCCATTCCCAAGCAACTGTTGTAGGCATGCCTACCGGATGGCTGGGATGGACGTGTCGCACACTTCCATGGCAGCCATGAGCTTGCCTCAGCAATTTATGTTCTTATTTGCCACCTGTGATGATTGCAGTTAGCTTGAACATGATCATAAGTTAGTTTACAGTTAGCTGAGGTCTGCATTTTTTGTGCCTATGATGTCAATCATTTTTTGACTGAGGCTGATACAATTATGAGATCCTTTTTCATGCCTATGAAGATAACAGTGCCAGTTTGAGTACTGGATTATGCACACTGATGATCTTGAACTTATGAGGTACTGGAGCATTGTTTCTTCTATCTTCTACTTATACTTCTAATGGCTGTCATCAAACCATGTGAGACATCCATGCCCAAGCAACAGCTGGGCGGTTGTGATGATCTAATGACTAGGCTAAACGTCTCTCATGGTTTCATGCCTGTCATGATCTTGGTTTTCTACTATCTATTTGAGGTTTATTGCTGTCTATGTTTCTTAAGCTCTAAGTTTAAGGTCAAATAAAAAGACAATTAAATCTGAGGCAACTCAATTGAACTAATCCTCATCTTATCAACATCTTATATTTGCTTTTATGTGTCTTTTAAGGGGCACATGGCTTGGTATGTTGTGTACCGTGGCAAGGTTCCTAGGGTATATGCAACCAGTGTTTGCCTAAACGGCCTAAATGACCGATTAAACGGCCAGTAAACGGTAAATGATGGTAAATTGTTTTGTTTAGGGGAGGGTAAACGGAAATTAAACGGTTGACCATTTAAATGGTAAAAAATGGCCTAAACGGCCTAAACGGAATGGAGATAAACAACATTAAACGGGGGCTGTTTAGGCGAACATGAGGTAAATCTAGTTTAGTTTTGTATGAATAAATTTGTATACTTAAGTTTATTATATTTATAAATGTATACACGTGATATGTTACATGCATAAATATCTATATTTGGTTCTTTTTCACATGCATAAATATATATACATACCAAAATAATTTATTTTTACTCGGATAAATATGTATAAATGCTAGAATACTTGATTTTTTACATGCACATATATAATTATATGTTTTTAAGTACAAAACCGTTTAACTCCGTTTAAACACCATGTAAACAGCCTAAACGCTAAACGAAGGGCGATCGTGTAAAGACCGTTTACCGTTTAGAAAAACATTGTATGCAACCTGGGCTAGATGCAATGCCTAGGTAACTGGTTTTAAAAACAACAGCTACAAGAGCTTCCCTAACAAAGAAGACGCTAGAGTTTATGGGTTGTAAAGATGACAAAGTTTTTGTCAAGCCTCCACAAAAGGTGGTCAGGAACACACCAGTGTTATTTGTTGTGGTTGTGGTGCAGTCTTTTTCTTGCCGGTGCTTCTGTGGTTCGTTCTTGCTCGTTGCTACAATTGCCTGTGATGCTCAAAATATGTCGTGCAAACTTGTAATGACAATGACCTTGTGAGGTACTGTGACCCTAATGTTGTTGACTATTAGATGGAAAAATTATTGTATGCTTGTATTTTGTCATTAGATGCTCCAAGGTCATTGTCAATGGCAGCGCACAGTGAACTGAGGCCCAAAAACATCTCTATTGTCTGCCTTGTACTATTGAATAGGGTGGTAACCTCACCAAAACCATACCTGGGTGCTCACACCTTCTGTCGTACGCCAAACCAAACACATTTGGGCACACCAATTCATACCACAAAACCGTCCACACAAGCAACAAAACACGATTCCTATGATCCAGTATGCTACACTCATTTGCAACCAAACGGGCGAAGGTGCATGGTCTCATCTGGTATGGTTCGAGCCTGCACAGACCCTCCATCCCGGCTGGCAGACCAAGGAGCAACCAATCACGCCCTACATGTTCTCTTGCTGTGCCTGTGCCCCCCTATGATATGATGATTTGCTAAAACATGGCTGCCGCTTAAACAAACATGCTGTCATCTGGTTCTATACTAGTAGTATGTGCTAATAATACTTGGACCCCAAGCTAGGTATGCTATTATATGCATGTTGTTGTATTAAGAGAATAAGAGCTAGTACCTATCACTTTGCAGAGTAGCTTGGCCTGGAGTCTTTTCTGTACTGACTATAGCACTGTCTTTCACCCAGATGAAGTTCAATCAAATAATTTGCAATACCAGTTTTCCTGTTAAAATTCTCACTGGTTTTATGTGTGAGCTGAACATTTTCTCTCCCTTCTGTCTAACATTTTGGTTTAGTATGTCAGTGAGAATTCAAGTTCTGTCGCTAGCTAACATTGCAAAGCCTCTCTTGCTTATATATTACTCCTAGCGTCTATCTGGCCGTAGTATTAGTAAGCCTACGATAGCAATGACATGACTAACTTGATTATCACAGGAAACAGGATCAATGAGGACCACAGGCCCCCACTTTTTTAGAGAAGTTGCGGTTGACAAGAGGTCCAAGATAATAACAATACTATTAGGCGTAAGGCAAAAGCTCACTTTTGGAGACACTTGAGATGGTGGTCCTCCTAGCTCGGGAGAGGGACAGAGAAAATGGAGGATGGACGGCAGGCTGCACACTCAAATCCACAGAACCATGGTAGTAAACTTTAACCCAGCTTCTTCCATCCCCAGTTTTCTTTTCATGGCATTATAAATAAATACTCCGATGCAGAATACGAGTATAGTTTTGTCAACCAAATGTTTTAGTTTCGGTTGCTAGTAATAATTAGAGTCACATATATAGATTGATGCTGCTGATTTTTCTTTGTTTGAAATTGCATAACCTCATAGAAGATTCCACTCAATTTGTCACCTTGGAGAGTATAGATATGCTAAAGGAATGTCCTTGAAATTGGCATGCTTTTGGATGAGAGGAGTAACAGGCATCCGCCCCTTTTATTTTCGTATATGCCTCCATGACCTGGTTGGGAGCATCATCCTTTAGACCTTTGACCCTCTGAGTGCCGAAAATATGATCAGGAAGATTTGTGTTTGACTTTTGCATGCTATATGTCGTGTTGGAACTTGGGCAAGAGTAGTTTTTTTTTTTGACAACAGGCAAGAGTATATTAGTTTGGAAGGTCAATTGGTGTCTAGGAAGGATACATTTCGATATTTATGATTGATGCTACAGGGAGACGAGGATATTGATGAAGATATTAGCCATAGAATCAAAGCAGGGTGGATGAAGTGGCGGCAAGCATCTGGTGTCCTATGTGACAAAAGGGTACCACAGAAGATAAAAGACAAGTTTTATAGGACGACGATTAGACATGCTATATTGTATGGTGCAGAATGTTGGCATACGAAAAGACGACATGTTCAACAGATAAGTGTCGAGATTTGCGGTCATACAAGAAGGGATAAGTTCGGAATGATGATATACGTGATAGATTAGGGGTAGCACCAATTGAAGAAAAGCTTATACAACATTAGTTGAGATGGTTTGGATATGTCCAACGGAGACCTCTAGAGGCACCGGTGCATAGTGGAATCCTAAGTTAGGATAGTAACGTGAAGAGAGACAGAGGAAGACCGAAATTGACTTGGGTAGAGACAATAAAAGAGACTTGAAAGGATGGAATATACCCAAAGACTTAGCCTTAGATAGGAGTGCTTGGAAGACAGCTGAACCTTGATTGTTTCTGCTAAGTTTTAACTCTAGTTTATCCTAATTTGTTTAGAACTTCAAAGCTTTGTTGTTGTTGTTATTGACAACAGAAAAGAGTAGTTGGGAGAGCAACCTGATGGGACTGAACTGAAGAGCTCGGTAGTAGTATAGTACTGTACAGGTGTAGCAAAGGTTCTAAAAAACAGCATGGGGCTGTTGCACCAATAGTACTGCCCAATTGGATCCATCCACTTTATTGGCTTCTATCTATAATATATAAAAAGAAAGGACCTGCGTGAGAAAAAGTCAATAAGATAAAATAAAGATATCCATGGCAAAAAGGTCAGCAAGACACAGCAACAAGCAATATGAGTGGAGCAGTATGCCTTTAGTCTGTGGATTGGATTTGGTCTGGCGTATTATTATTATTATTATTATTATTATTATTATTATTATTATTAACTAACCCGTGCCTTCTTCTGTCTCATCTAATGCGGTGGCTTGGTATTATAGTATCACACGCCTCTGGCCCCATGTGTCTTAGGGGTGTTTGTTGCCCCCTCCTAAATTTTAGGTGTTGTGTCATCGGATGTTTGGACATATATATGAAGTATTAAATATAGACTAATTATGAAATTAATTAGTTTGTGATTAATTTGCGAGACGAATCTTTTGAGCCTAATCAGTCCATGATTTGACAATGTTTTGCTACAGTAAACATGTGCTAATGATGAATTAATTAGTCTTAAAAAAATTCATCTCGTGGAGTACTAACGGATTATGTAATTTATTTTTTTATTACTATCCGAACGCTTCATGCAACATCCTCGTGATTCGTCTCCTAAATTTTTAGTATTGCTAGATCTAAAGACCCCCCTTAGACTAAACTACTGTATGTGCTCCCCTACAGCACACATCTCCCTTGAACCCCACTCAAGACCATGCATGGCCCATGCATAGGAGTATGTATATGCACACACATAGGAGTACTCCTATAGTAGATTTTGGGGCACATGAGCCAGGTCCAGTTTAGTTTGCAAAAAATTTTGCAAAATTTTTTTACATTCTTCGTCACATCGAATCTTTGGACGCATGCATGAAGCATTAAATATAAATAAAAAATAAAACTAATTACACAGTTTAGACAAAATCCACGAGACGAATCTTTTAAACCTAATTAGACTATGATTAGACACTATTTGCCAAATAACAACGAAAATGCTACAGTAGTCATTTTACAATTTTTTTTGCATCTAAACAAGGCCTGGCAGAGGGAAACAGCTGGTGTGTGTGTGTTTTCTTAAAAAAAGTATTTTATTCTTGCAGGCCTGAACTAGCAGCAAGGGGTATGCATGCCTTGATGCAGTGCAAGACTGCAAATCTCTCGGGGCAAGGGCAAGGGCAATGGGATATGATGATGTGCAGAAGCAGCGGTGCAGGTAGGACTGTTTGTTTGACTGATGTTAATTTATTACGAGAAAAAAATATTATATCATAAATTTCGGCTAAAATCAACTAGCGTACGGGCTGTTTGTCAACCGGGAACAGACGAAGATCACACACAGAACAGGATCAGCTGAACTGAACCAATACCATCCATGAGTCCATGATCCATCCAGGCTCCAGCTCAGCTCTGCACCTGCACTCCTCTACTCCTCTCTCTCATGTGTTTGGGCTGTGGCTACCCGCTCCTGCGATACCGATATTCCATTTGCTTGCTGCTAGCTGCTAGCTGCTAGCTGCTAGCTGCCTAGCTACTCTGTGTGCGTTGTACCGCTATGAAGATGCCTCTCATCCGATGTGATGTGAGAGCTCAGTGATGGGCTCTCCCTCTCCTCTCTCTCTCTACTCATGATTCATGAACACATTTTTTACGGGGAAGCTTCCAATGGCTGGAGCTCAGGGGTGGAGAGCGAGGCACGTGAATAGTGGCAGGCCAGGCATCTATGGAAGCGGAAGGAGATCCAGCCATGGAAATGCCATGCACAACGGGACAGGAGGGCTGATTGCCAAGTCGCCCCCTGTCTCGTCCCTGTCGCGCAGAGCCTTTGCCTTTGCGTGTGCGCGTGCACGCAGGGACACCCAGAGGTCACACATGGACATGGATGGGTGACCCGGCTGCCCCGTCACGAGTACGCGCAGCTGTGTGCACTGGATAGCTGGCCTGGAACCGGAAGAAGAAGAACCCTGCTGCTTTGGGTAGGAGTAAGTACCACTCCGTTAACCGCGGTTTAAACTCTGCGTCACTGGCTCCCTTCTAAAAATGATATACACTTCTATATTTGCTTTGATTAAAAGAAAAACTTAAATTTAACCATCTCATAAAAAACATCAATATTTATAATACAAAATAGTAATAGCATAGAAATATATTCTCTAACAATATTTATAATACAAACTCAACATTATTTGATTCGGCACCACTAGAATTGTATTCTTTTTAGAACCGATGGAGTATGGAGTAGCACGTGGAATGAGCGGTTGTTCCGTTCAGTTTGAAGGTTCATGCCATCGTGTGTGCTCCATCTGTACCAAAAAAAAACACACATGTCTTTCTAATTTTGTGCTAAGTCAAAATAATTTTTGACTAAATTTATATAATTTTTAATATGTATGATAAATATCATTAGATTTATCATAAAATTATATTCGTAGTATATCTATCTGGTGCTGTAAATCTTTATATTTTCTTCTCTATAAATTTGGTTAAGTTTAAAGTAATTTAACTTACAACAAAGCTACCATTGCAATATTTTTGGATAGAGGTAGTACCTTAGACTGCAGTGGCGATAGTAAAAAAAACGCCCTTCCAAGTCGCAACCCGACCTTTTTATTCATCTTTTATTTTGTAATGATTGTATATATGGATTTCTTATAGAACCTGAAAAGTTAGAGCATAGTTGGTAGATCTCTTTTCTGCTTCTGTTATTTTTTTTTTGTGGAAAATGATTCTCTGAGAGAAGTATCTACGGCTAAAGGTGATTGCCTTGGATAAATCCCATGTAGGAAGTAACTATGTGTGAATCAAGTTAAGCTAGGGCCCTATTAGTTTCGCTGAAATTTGGCGTATGTTGCTGTTGCTGCTGATTTGTTGTGAGAGAAAAATATTGTTCCTTTCCTGAAAAGTACTACTGAAGTAGTGCTGAAAAGTATTGCTGAAGTAGTTTTTCAGATCTCAACCTCTTAGTTTACTTTAGAAAATTACTTCATGTAATCAATATATAGAATCATTTGTATATGAAATATTGTCTGGTGAAGCCTCTCTGGCTTGGCTGCTCTAAGAGGGTTATCAAACAAATCCTTATTTCATAGAAAGAGCTACTATATAGTACATAGAAAAATATTCAAAAGGAACCCAAATAGTGAAATACCCCCATATTAAAAAAAAAACGTGTTGTCTTAGCCCACTTTGTATCTTGACAATCATTTTGTTTACTCACTTATTCTTGTGCTCAACACTAAAACAAGTATTCTAGACGGTAGGTAATCCCCGTGCTTTATTTAAATACATACTCCTATTAATTAAGCATGTTATCAAAACTAATAATTTAGTAAATAAATGAAATAAAAACCTGTATAAATAAAGTTCCAGGACTAGGCCCCAATCCGAACGCAAGCGTTTGCATCAGGACAAAAGGTTCTTACATATCCTGCATTTTTAAATAAAAATAAAATCACGCTATATCTTTGACAAAATCTGTCACAATACTATAGTTTTGAGAAATGATTTCCTTTGCATACAACTTCACAGAAACCCACCTTCCTGCCGTTTCAAAAGCTCATTATGAATTATTTATATATATGTTTCTCACGAGTCAAGATACTTAGCTCACTGAATAATGACAGTCCGGATAACGTGACAATCTCAAGAATGTATTCTTTTTCTTTTCAAAAGGCCGGTTGAAGATACTTATTGAAAAACGAGGCATAAAAACCGGTAACTGCACGGTTCATTCATGACAAATTAGCAAAACATTCAACTAGAAAAGTACTTAGCAAAACATTCAACTAGAAAAGTACTACAAGTAAAAACGATTGCTTGAGCGTGGAGCTAAAGAAGACACATGTAACTAGACTAGAGGCACAACAACGACGACTTGAGGACACCACCATGGTTTTCTACCTCACAACGAAGCCAACGCGATCACGAGGACCCAACTTAATAATCACTGTAGAGCCCATATCCATGTAGTGGCTCTAACTTCTCACATTAGACAACAACCAACCACCATAGCATGATATTTAGGGCTCGTTTAGCAATGATTATATACAACTCCGTCTCCTTATCGTAGCAACAGAGGAGCCGAAGTCGGCGAAGCCAGGCTTCATCGGCTCCTAGTAGTTCATCTAGAAGAAGAGAAAGAGAAACAACTTCTTCTATATAGTATAGCTTTTACAATAATATGTCAAAAGGAGCCGGAGCTAGAAAGACACTACCGTGTAATTCTAAAAAAAATGAGACCTTTAGCCTATTCGCTGGTTGATTTCTAGACTGATAAGTCCGGCTGGTGCTAGTTTATTGTGAGAGAAAAACACTGTATCATGACTGATAAGCCCTGGCTGAAACCAACAAACGAACATGCCGCTTATTGGCATGGATGGTGAGCTAATGATGATATGTGTATGCTGTATACACCTCACTAATTAACTAATTAGGCCCACTCTGAGACATAGTACTACTTTGTAGTAGATTACTAGCTCTGAGACAGAGCTTAGATTCCCCTAAGCTCTCCCTAATCTCTCTCTAAATAACACACACTAACTGGAAGAAACAGCTTGACCATTCTCACTCAAAAGTCCACTGGGTGCAAGAAGAATACAGATGCACACCTTGCCACCTTTCCTCTCATGTCTCATCTACTAGAGAGAGAAAAGACACCTCAGTTTGCCAAGTCCACAGACGTTGCTAATCTCTCTCTCTCTCTCTCTCTCTCTCTCTCTCTCTCTCCATTCTTTCTCTCTGCACAAGCACGCGGAAGCATCTCTGTGTTGTGTGTGTGTCGATCTGAAATCTGAATCTCATGTTACTGCAATCTGAGCATGTCCTGTCACAGAAGCTGCTGCCCCTGCCCGTGCACATGCTACCCGGCCGGCGCAGCTATTAACCCGCCCGAGCCATGCGCCCTTGCGCCCACCGCGCCCTGACGCCGCCATGCTCGGCGCACCCGGCCACAACGGCCACGACGCCGCGGAGCGCGCGCAGGAGCAGACCGCTGCCGCTGCCGCCGCGCGGCCCTCGTCGCCGAGAGGCCTCGTGCTCGCGAGCGCCGGCCTCCTCCACCGCGGCGACGTCGACGGCGCCCGGCGCGCGGCTGACGAGGTCCTGTCCACCGCCGACCCGCGAGGCGACGCGGCCGACCGCCTCGCGCACCACTTCGCCCGCGTGCTCGCTCGCCGCGTCAACGAAGACAGGGCCGCCGCCGGGGACGTCGTCGCCGCGGCGCCCGCGCCCGCGGGAGGGGCACCGCCGCCGGCCCCCCGGGGGGCGCCGACAGCGACGGCGTACCTGGCGTACAACCAGATCGCGCCGTTCCTGCGGTTCGCGCACCTGACGGCCAACCAGGCGATCCTCGACGCCGCCGCCAGCGGCGGCGCGCGGCGGTTGCACATCGTCGACCTCGACGCCGCGCACGGCGTGCAGTGGCCGCCGCTGCTGCAGGCCATCGCCGACAGCGCGGACCCTGCCGTCGGCCCGCCCGAGGTCCGGATCACCGGCGCTGGGCCCGACCGCGACGTGCTCCTCCGCACGGGCGACCGTCTGCGCGCCTTCGCCGGCTCCCTCAACCTGCCCTTCCGTTTCCACCCGCTCCTCCTCCCCTGCACCGCGCAGCTCGCCGCCGACCCCGCCACGGGACTGGAGCTGCACCCGGACGAGACGCTGGCCGTCAACTGCGTGCTTTTCCTGCACAGGCTCCGCGGCGAGGGCGAGGTCGCCACGTTCCTGCAGTGGGTTAAGTCCATGAACCCCGCCGTGGTGACCATCGCTGAGAAGGAAGCCAGCAGCAGCATCGGCAGCGACGACTGCCCCCCGGACGACCTGCCGCGGCGGGTGGCCGCGGCGATGGGCTACTACTCGGCGATGTTCGACGCCCTGGAGGCGACGGTGCCGCCGGGCAGCGCTGACCGGTTCTTGGTGGAGAGCGAGGTCCTCGGCAGAGAGATCGACGCGGCGCTGGCGCTGGAGCCGGGCCGCGTCGGCGAACACACCTGGGGGTTCGAGGCGTGGGCCTCCGCCGCGCGTGCCGCCGGGCTCTCGCCTCGCCCGCTCAGCGCGTTCGCGGTGTCGCAGGCGCGGCTGCTGCTGCGGCTGCACTACCCGTCGGAGGGGTACGTCGCCGAGGAGGCCCGCGGCGCGTGCTTCCTCGGCTGGCAGACGCGGCCGCTCATGTCGGTCTCGTCTTGGCAATAGATCGATCGTCAAACGGCCAGTGCTGACTGTTGGACCTTGCCATGCGTGCGTGGTGTGCTCTTCTCCTTCTCCATTAATGGCTTCGATCTTGCTGGGCACGCCACTGCATTGCCGGCCACAAGCAATGAGCCAATGACACTTGTGGGTCGAGAGGCAAGCTGAGCTCTGGGCACGCCACTGCATTGCCGGCCACAAGCAATGAGCCAATGACACTTGTGGGTCGAGAGGCAAGCTGAGCTCGTGGTTGAAGAGATTGTTTGGTAAAGTTTTGTATGGAAGAAGAAGAAGACCGCGCGTGCATGCGCCCATGCAAGGATCTAGGGGGTGGGGGGGTGGGGGGGGGGGGGGGGGGGGGGGAGGTGGATGAGCAGCTAGCCAGCTGACCTAGCTGCTTGGCCACACCAAATCGATGATGGCCAAAATGGCGGCTAGCTGCTCAAACTTGCGAGGTTGCTGCTTTTGGTGTGGTTCAATGGACGAAGGAGGAAGAAGATGCGTTGGCGTGCGTGATGGACACGTTGCATGGAAACGCACCATGGGAGATCCATGCGAGGATCTTTGGCATAATTCAATTCTTCAACTTGGTAAGCCTTCCTTCTACCACTACCTACACTACCAATTCTTTTGTTTTTATTTTATTTTATTTTATTTGGCTATATACTATTTTTATTTATTACTGGTCTCTCTCTCTCTCGGTCTCTCTCACTACACACACATATTTGGTGGAGTTGTTATGGTTTGCTGATCATTTTGATATGGCTATCTAATGTTGTCAATATTGTAATGGTAAAGGGATATGCTCATTTGCATGATCCTGAGAAAATTAGGTCAGGTCGTAGATAAAGCTGATTTGTTGAATCCCAAATAATGAAGAGGATCTTGAAGCTCCTACACACCTCACAGTGGATTGGGTCCATCTTTTTTAAAGTTTATCCTGAAATTTCACTTGCTCTTCTTGCTGTTTGTTGCGGTTGTTTGTATTATGTATATAACTAATCATGCTTTGGCCTCCACTGGACATAAACTAATGCACCATTTGGTTGGTCTTTTTATTTTACCCGGGGTAATGATCACTCCTGTGTGCTACGAAAGGCCAGCCAGTGTGCATTCCCAGTGTATATGTGTCGGTGTTTTCGGACCACCGACGAGTAAATTTATATTTACGCGTCTGGCTCGGATGATGTGTTCGGAGTACACAAGAGTTTATACTGGTTCGAGCGGAACGTCCCTGTGTCCAGTTCGCTGCTACTCGTGTTATCGTCATTTGGTTTGCAGTAGGGGTTACAAATAAGCGAGAGATGGAGAGGATCCCAAGTCTCGGGTGGAAGGAGTAAACGGGTGCTGAGAGCTCGCTTGCCGTTCAGTCGTGTGCTCGTGTCGTGCTCTTATGTTTTGATCCCCCACCATGGGGCGCCCTGCTTCCCCTTTTATAGACGAAGGGAAAGCGCGGGTTATAGAGGAGAAAAAGTAGAAGAACGAGAGAGAAGAAGGCTTCCAGGGTTGCCGGGTCCTTCTTCATGCGGGTCCTGCTGATCATGTAGATGTCAACAGGGACGGCTCCATGTCGCGGCCCTGTTTGTCACTGGCGCCATGCGCAAAAGTCATCTGCCGGTTATGGCGTACCACTCTATCCCGGCGGACGTCGTGGTGAACTGACGCGTCTGTTAGCGTTCGTATGAGAATTAGGCAGAACAGCATCGGTACGCTCGACACTGCTCTTGATATGAATCCTCAGGTATGGCCCGTTGAAAGGTCCTAATGGCTAGAGAGGGGTAAATAGCCTAATAAAAATTTCTACAACAATACTTAACAAAACGGTTAGACAATTATGAGGCAAAGCAAGTGTTGCGCTAGCCTACTAAAAAGCAAGCCACCTACCACAATTCTAGTTTATATAGATTCTATCCACACAATAACTATGTCACTACACTAAGTTATTGTGCTTTCAAAGGCTAACTAAAGAGCCACACTAACCAAACTAACAAGCTCTCACAACTAGCTACACTAAAGAGCTTGACAACTAGTTTACAGTAATGTAAAGAGAGTGAGTAATTTGTTTATACCATCGTGTCGAAGAAGGAGCCAATCAATCACAAGAATGAATATCAATGAAGACCAATCACCTCGGAATCAAATGATGAACACAATTATTTTTATCGAGGTTCACTTGCTTGTCGGCAAGCTACTCCTCATTGTGGCGATTCACTCACTTGGAGGTTAACGAGCTAATTGGCATCACACGCCAAACCCTCAATAGGGTGTCGCACAACCAACACAATATGAGGATCACATGAGCCACGAGCAATCCACCAGAGTACCTTTTGGTTCTCCATCGGGGAAAAGTCAAGAACCCCTCACAATCACCACGATCGGAACCGGAGACAATCACCACCCTCCGCTCGACGATCCTCGCTGCTCTAAGCCGTCTAGATGGCGGCAACCACCAAGAGTAACAAGCGAATCCTGCAGCGAAACACGAACACCAAGTGTCTCTAGATGCAAACACTCAAGCAATGTACTTGGATTCTCTCCCAATCTCACAAAGATGATGAATCAATGGAGATGATTGAGAGGACTTTGGCTAAGCTCACAAGGTTGCTATGTCAATGCAAATGACCAAGAGAGTGAGCTTGAGCTGGCCATGTGGCTTAAATAGAAGTCCCACGAAATAGAGCCGTTGTACCCCTTCACTGGGCACAACACGGGGTGACCGGACGCTCTGGTCATATTGATCGGACGCTGGACCTCAGCGTCCGGTCACACGATGCGTGCCATGTGTCCCCTCTCTTCAAATGTTGATCGCCCGATTTCAACGGTCAAGTGATGACCGGACGTAGCAGCTCAAAGTGATCGGACGCTGAACCCCAGCGTCTGGTCGTTTTTAGTAAGCATCTAGAGACGACTTTTCACGACCGGTCGCGTCCGGTCATGCTCGACCGGACACACCCAGCGTCTGGTCACTCGGCGACTCCTTTGTGCGCGGACGTAGCCAGCTAGCGTCCGATCGTTTCAGCGCCAGCGTTTGGTCAATGACCGACGCTGCGCTTCTTCTGTTGCTACTGACCAGACACGCCGGTCCTTTAGAGACCAACATCCGGTCACTTACAGTGACCTCCATCTTTTCTGTCTAGGGCGCCGGTAAAGTTCCTAACCCTTACTCAAATGTGTCAACCACCAAGTGTATCACCTTGTGCACATATGTTAGCATATTTTCACAAACATTTCAAGGGTGTTAGCACTCCACTAGATCCTAAATGCATATGCAATGAGTTAGAGCATCTAGTGGCACTTTGATAACCGCATTTCGATACGAGTTTTACCCCTCTTAATAGTACGACTATCAAACCTAAATGTGACCACATTCTCTAAGTGGCTATCAAAACTAAATGTGACCACATTCTCTAAGTGTCTTGATCACCAAAACAAAATAGCTCCTATCATTTGTACCTTTGCCTTGAGTTTTTTGTTTTTCTCTTTCTTCTTTTCAAGTCCAAGCACTTGATCATCACCATGGCATCACTATCATCGTGTCATGATCTTCATTTGCTTCACCACTTAGAATGTGCTACCTATGTCATGATCATTTGATAAACTAGGTTAGCACTTATGGTTTTATTAATTCACCAAAACCAAACTAGAGCTTTCACCCGTCATGGCCACGGGTTACATCGAGGCGTGCCAGCCTCTTTCCTGGCGTCAGATATTTGATCCAAGGCCATACGCTTGGACCTAGAGTGGTTGGCGGCGGTATGGGTCCCTGTCGGACGAGATGGAACCCGTGTCCTCGAGGTCGGACGGGGCGTAGCCCGCGACCTTGGGCGAGAAGAAACCCACGTCCTTGGGGTCGGACGAGATGCAACCCGCACCCAAGGGGTCGAGTGAGACGGAGCCCACGGCGTCGAGGTCGGGCATGACGGAGCCCGTGGCCTCAAGGTTGGGCGAGACGGAGCCCGCGGCCTTAGGGTCGGGGGAGACGGAGCCCGCACCCTAGGGGTCAGGCAAGACGGAGCCTGCGGCCTCGAGGTCGGTCAAGACAGAGCCCGTGGCCTTGGGGTCGGGCGAGATGGAGCTCATGTCGTAGGCCACGGCGCTCGCACACCCACCATCTTCACGGCGCTCGATCTCTTGCTCGAGCTTCGAGCGTTCCTGCTCGAGCTAGAGTCGTGCTTCTTTGAGCTCTTAGTGCCGCGCCCTCAGCTGCTCTACCCATAGACAAGGTGGGGCCCTTGCATCCCCCTCGACCTCGTCATCGAGGTCATCTATTGGGGTAGCCCCTCCCTCGCGAATGCTTTCGATGTATCCCTCTAGGATGCATGCCATGAAACATTCTCGCAAGGGGTGATGGCTCCCCCTACTAGAGTCAGAGTCGGAGGGCGGCTCTGATTCTTCCATGAGAAGGTCATGGAAAGATTCCATGATGTATTCAGTCATCCCCATGAACTCGTCATTTGTAGGTGGTGGGGGCGTGCGCTGCGCCACAAGGTGGCCAAAGGTCTCTGCGGTGTTGCGTAGACTAAACGTGAGCACTGTCGGGGTGCTCCGGATGAGGCATTCCGTGGAGAGCGGCTCTCCTCTAGCAAGCTGCGTCATGACGTTGGTGAACAAGATGGTGAGGCGGCGTAGGTCCTCCCGGGACGGTCGAGGTCCCAGGAAGGCGTCGAGCTAGCGCTCTAGCCTCCCGTAATCGAAGCCGAGGAGTTGGTCACTACCGAGGGCGTAGGCCTTCGATGCGTGCAGCTATAGCTCCTCAAGCGCCTCGGTGATCGCATCGAGGCCGGCGGAGAGGAGAGGTTGGACGGCGACGGGAACCTGCACCAACTCTCCCTCCGCCGTAACGATGAAGTCTAGGTTCCCAAAGCGCACGTCCGCGCCTAGGACCCAGCGGACGTTGTGACTAGCCATTCGAGGCCTGATGTGGACGTCGAGACGCGCAAAAAACCCCTACCTGGGGCGTCAACTGTCGGTGTTTTAAGACCATCGACGAGTAAATTTGTATTTGCGCGTCCTGCTCGGATGGTGTGCTCGGAGGACACAAGGGTTTATACTGGTTTGGGTGGAACGTCCCTACGTCTAGTTCGTTGTTGCTCGTGTTACCGGTACTTGGCTTGCAGTAGGGGTTACAAACAGGAGAGAGAGAGAGAGAGAGAGGATCCTAAGTCTCTGGTGGAAGAAGTGAACGGGTGCTGAGAGCTCGCTTGCCGCTCAGTCGTGTGCTCATGTCATGTTCTTCTGTTCATATCCCCTCTCCATGGGGTGCACTGCTTCCCCTTTTATAGACGAAGAGAAAGAGTGGGTTACAGAGGAGGAAAAGTAGAAGAACGAGAGAGAGAAGGCTTTCAGGGTTGTCGGGTTCTTCTTCTCCTTCATATGGGTCCCACTGATCCTATAGATGTCAATAGGGACGTCTCCATGTCACGGCTTTGTTCGTCACTGGCGCCATGCGCAGGCGTCATCTGCCAGTCATGGCGTTCCACTCCGTCCCGACGGACATCGTGGTGAACTGACGCGCCTGTCAGCGTCCGTACGAGGATTAGGTAGAACAGTATCGGCACACCCGACACTGTTCTTGATGTGAATCCCCAGATATGGCGCGTGATGGCCATGAGTTACATCGAGGCGTGTTAGCCTCTTCCCTAGCGTTAGAGTTTTGACCCAGGCCCATACGCTTGGGCCTGGAGTGGTTGGTGGCGGTATGAGTCCCCGTCGGACGAGACGGAACCCGCATCCTCAAGGTCAGACAGGGCGGAGCCCGTGACCTTGGGCGAGATAGAACCCGCATCCTTAGGGTCGGGCGAGACGGAACCCGCGTCCTTGGGGTCGGACGAGACGGAGCCCGCGGCCTCGAGGTCGGGCGAGACGGAGCCCGTGGCCTCGAGGTCAGGCTGAGACGAAGCCCGAGGCCTTGAGGTCGGGCGAGACGGAGCCCGCGGCCTTGGGATCGGATGAGACCTTTTAATACGTGTCGAGCCATCCGGGTAAGTCAGCGTGTGCGCTAACTTTCTTGCTTTAGGTATCTCTGATATCACTACCCGACAATACATATAGTAAAAATACAAACTACTCTCTTGCATGTAGCTAATACTATATGAAGCTAGGCTATATATGGTCGTCTAGCTAGTATATAGTACTATTATGTTCTTGCATAGAGAGGCACACTAAAAAAAATACTCATCTGTCTCCCTTCCTGCCTGAGGTGTTGGACGATGTGGTTCTTGTTTTCTGCCTCATGTCCCAGATATGCTGCTGGCAAGCTGTCCTGTCCTTTGGAGAGCACATCACACACACACAGAGAAATGGCATGCATGATCCCATGCACCAGTGACCAGTGCTGCATGCCCTAATTCCTGCTCACTGTCCCCTCAAGCAAAATCATGGGACTTCTCAAAACCAGGCCGGCACCCCTTTTTGGTGGCCAGCATGCAATCCTGAATCTCTCTCTTGTTGAGTTGCCTCCTCGTCCTCTTCCTCTCTCAACAAAGATCATTCTCTTTTGGATGGACCCGTTAACTCGCCTAACTTTTCCTCTGTGTGTGTATATATACATATATATCTTGACTTGCATCGGGATCTTTGCGTGCATGCCGTGTTCGTTGGCACCTAGCTCACTCAAAGAGGGCCATGCATGCATGAAATGCAGCACTAGCTAATAGCTGTACTTTAATACTACAGGATTAGTAGCTGTCTGGCCATTTGGCTTTCATGCTTTGATAGAATATAGAAGACGATCTTGCTAGAATGCTAGCTAACGGCTCCATGATTGCATCACGGCCACTGCATTATTTGGTTGGATGAAAAGGGAGAGCAAAAGGGCGACAATCATATTGTCTCTTTTCTGCTTTTGAATGTTATTTATAGTTCGAACTATAACTGACAATTGCATCCTTTCTTTTTCTTTCAAACGAAAGAAAGTAATGGAGTTTGCTCTAGGTGGCAAATTACACTCATGTTACTTAATTAGAACGTTGGAACTTTCCTTTATTAATTCATATTAGATATTTTGTAGATGTTTCAAGCAACATTTCTTCACCCGAATCAGTCCTTGCCAGCAAAATTTAAAGTTCCTGGAATAGAAGTTCCAAATTTTATCAGAATTCCAAGATCGGGTCATGTTACATTCTTCTTCATGATAATGAAATAGAAAATATGGAAATGCCTGGAACAATCTCAGTTTATATTGCTGTCTTCCATCAGTATCATTTTAGTTGGTTTAAAGGCATCACTAGCTTAATTAGTTTAACAGAAATTGATTACTAGCTAGTAGCTAGATATCGTATATAATATGAGAAAGATTGGGGAGATGATTCTAGCTGGTTGCAATGATTCTGGTCTAACCTATTAATTTCTTTTTCATGATTCTTTTTCATTTCTTTTGTAGTGCCCCAGCAGACCGGCACTAGTAGGTGACATTTATATATTGCAGTGCACTTTCTGGACTGCGCATGCATTAGCAAACGTCACATTTTACCTTGTTCTTCTTGTTTGATTGATGCATGGTTTGCTCCACAGATTTTCGCTTATGAGTTACTTCATGCTTTGACTTTTTAGGATGTATTTTAGGAATTCATTATGTTTGCTCTGGTTCTTTTTCATGTACTTCGTATATAAGATTCAGTAGGCCTTTTCATATCGAGCTTGTTAACTTGAATTTCTCCTAGCAAAACAAGTCAACAATGTTGTTCGCTTTAAAGGTTATATATCCCTATCATCAGTACGTCATGCAGATCTTGTTGGTTTGTATACTTTATTACTTGATTGTGTATTATATTTTGAAAAGGAAAAAGTCTACTTAACCCCCCACCTATCAACCATGGTCTACTTCACCCCCAAACTATAAAACCGTCTATTTTACCCCCTGAACTTTTCAAAACGTCTATTTTACCCCCCCCCCCCCCCCGGACGGTTTTCGACGGCGGCTTTGCTACAGTAACGATGGTTGCTACAGTAACCTTGGTTTCACCTTTCTTTTTATTTATTTATTTTCGCTGAATCTTTGAAAAATCATAGTAAATCATAGAAAAATTATAAAATAGAAAATCCAATTTTGTTGGACTCCACATGAGTAGATCTACATAGTTAACATATAATGTGGTATGCTTTAGTACAAAGGTTTTACTGTACCTTTAGATTAATTGGAAAATCTAATTTTGTCTGTAATTAATTAGAATTTATCTATAACTAAGTTATACATGGTCCAATGAGTACAAAATTTTTACTATAGTTCAAGCATACAATAATTAGCCTACCATAAAAATTTCACCATAATTGAACCACAGAAGCTGCAGCTATGAATTGTTCCAATTAATTACAGACAAAATTAGATTTTTCAATTAATCTAAAACTACAGCAAAAATTTTGTACTAAAGAATATTATATTATATGTTCATTGTGTAGATCTACTCATGTGGAGTCCAACAAAATTAGATTTTTCATTTTATAATTTTTCTGTGATTTACTATGATTTTTTAAAGATTCAGCGAAAATAAATAAAAAAAGAAAAGACAAAACACCAGTACTGTAGCAAACCACCGTTACTGTAGCAAAACCACCGTCGAAAACCGCCCGGGAGGGTAAATAGACGGTTTTGAAAAGTTCAGGGGGGTAAAATAGACAGTTTTATAGTTTAGGGGTGAAGTAGACCATGATTGATAGGTGGGAGGTTAAGTAGACTTTTTTCATTTTGAAAACATACCTAATATAGCTATACATGTATTTAAACCAAAGGTTATGGCTCCAGAAAGTGACGGAAGAAAATGAAAGCGGCATACATATCGGGCCTGTTTAGTTTTCAAAATTTTTCACCCCAAAGTGTCACATCGAATCTTGCGGTATATGCATGGAGTACTAAATGTAGACGAAAAAAACTAATTGCACAATTGGGTGAGAAATCACGAGACGAAACTTTCGAACCTAATTAGTCCATAATTAGACACTAATTGCTAAATACAGACATACAGTAGCCAAAACAAAAAAAATTCGTCATCTAAAGGCGGCCACAGTTAGCACAGTACTTATTAGCTTGCTAGTCCCCTAGCTAGCTAGCTATTCAGTTTTGGCGTAACGCATGTTCAGATGTAATATCACATCAGCGGCGGCTCCAGCTAAGCCTAAATGTGTAGCTTAGCTCGTTCTGTCGACATCTGTGTATCGATCATGCAGGCAGGATTGTTTATTACAGAGTGAGCAAACAGTACGTGCAATGCATATATATGATATATATTCACCGTACCGTAGTACGTACCGTGCCTCGTGTCTTGCATTGTTGCTTGCTAGTAGACTCCAACAGTAGACTATATCCACAGCCATCTAGGGTTTGGAATTTGGTTATTATTGACTCAAACTGTTGATCTTTTTCTGCTGTTCGGTTTTCTGAATTATGGTAATTTACTACATACTTAAACTGATCTTTATGCATTTACTAATTAGCTACTAGTCATTCTTCATATATGATGTGTCAAGATAACCGGTCAAAATTAAAGCATGATTATCTTTGGTACTCATCCATGCAATCTATAGCTTCATTTTCTATACTACTCCTTGATAAGCTAGCTAGTCTATTGACTTCTATTCCTGATTGATGATCTAATTTTTGGATGCAATGCCAATGCCGCAATTTCTGCATGCAGGGGCCGGCCGGGCACACAGCCGCATGACGGCATGACTGCATTCATTCGCTGGTGAACAACAGCGGGGTGTTCTGCATCGGAACCGATGGGATACAAGAATGCATGCGATTATACTGTTGCGCTTGCACCCCCAAATTAAAAGAGCTAGCCCACAGCCCACGAGACAAGAAGGCAACAGAGGCTTCTGGTAGCTAGCTATTAGCAGGCTGCTTCATGCATGCTTTGGCACCGCGTTTCTGATCTTCCTATTGATTTATTGGCATAATGTCATTGTGCATATTTGTTGTTGCCGTAAGCGACACGCGCAACGGCTTGAGCGTATATTATTTGCTTCAAATATAGCCATGCAAAAATAGCATACTAGCTAGCTAGATAAATTCTTGTCCTCAAGTGGGGTGTTAACGGGCAATTAAGGTGGTAACATTCTTTTAATTTAATTTACTTTATATATATATGGACACATATTTTTTTTATGGGCATATGTAGATGCAAATGCGTGTAATAGTATAGTACCCCTCAAATGCATGTAATATATAGATGCAAATGCATGTAATAGTATAGTCTCCATGCATTTCTTTAATTTAATTAGTGGTTTACTCCATCTGTCCTAAAAATATAAGAAATCCAGAGTTCAAAGATTGTACATTCCGAAGCCTCAAGCTCCTCTCTCTCCCGTCTTTTCTGGCAAGAAATATTGAGACTCCTTTTGAATAAACTTGGCGTCATCTAAAACAATCGGCCAGTAAGTAATTAGAAAAAAATAACAATTGAACTACTCCCTCCATCCTGATTAGTGAGGGGCAAGATGGTCTTTTGTCAAGCTCCTTGTATTGTCTAAAAAGCGCTTGGATACTTTAATTATGTTTTAGACAGAAGGAGTATTTCTTAAATAGCATGGACCACCTTTAACAGATAGGGGTACATGAGTAATTTCAATTGAGCGCTCATCTATCATAAAAATACTAAAACATCAAGATTTTTTTTTGAACAGAGGAGTACTGTATAAACGACATTGAGCAGGCGTAGCGTTGTGATTGAGGTGCCAAGACGTGAAATGGTAGAAGTGCAATACACTGGAGTGGGGTGTTGCTACTTGCTAGCTAGAAATTCCTTAGCAAGAGAGAGAGAGAGAGAGAGAGAGAGTAGCATGAGCACCTTGGAGTTTGCACCGGCTGTATAACAATACGCTGGAGCAAATTTTTGTTAGGCCGCGTTTAGTCGCCGGCCGAAGTTGGTGCCGCCGGAATTCAGAGCACTGTATTATTTCATTTGTATTTGATAATAATTATTCAATCGTTGACTAATTAGGCTCAAAATATTTGTCTCGCAAAGTATAACTAAATTGTGCAATTAGTTTTTGATTTTGTCAACATTTAGTACTCCATGCATGTACCGTAAGTTTTATGTGACGGGGAATCTTCTTTTTGCATAGTGCCAAAGTTTGGATTTTGGTGGAACTAAACATGGCCTTAGCTAAAATTTATGACACATGGATCTGTCCTGACAATGGCCCGTTCGCCCCATATTCGATTTGTTTGGCTTCTTTTTCTAGCCGGAACAATATTTTTCTCTCACAACAATTCAACCAGAATAGTGTTTTTCAGTCAGTTTCAACCAAAATTCTATCAGCCGAACGGGGCCAATATGTTGTACTCCGTATATACTTAACCCTGCATCTGCTATTCTGCTCTCGTGCTCTAACATCTGGGAGAGAGTGGCCCAGTTCGCTTGAACTTATTCAACTTAGGCCCCATTTGGCAGGGCTTTTCCACCGGCTTCAAGAGCTGTTTGGAGCCGTTTTCTGCCAAACGGGGTAAAATAAAACGGCTCCATCGATGAAGCCCCTAAAAACGTGCTCTCACAGAGCTTTGGGGTGGGAAGGAGCCAAAAATAGTGGCTTCTTTCGGCTTCACTTCATCCTATATGGCGTTCTGTGAGAACATATTTTAAAGAACTCTATATGTGGAGCTGTTTTACCAAACAATTTACCAAAACAGCTCTATCTCCACCGATAGAGCCGTTCATGGAGCTGAAGCCCCCCAAAAACGGCTTCCTTGGTGAAGTGGAGCCGTGCCAAACGGGGCCTTATTTTTTCTCACAACAAATTAACATCAGCGTCAGCCGTTTTTTCAGCCAGTCGAACAGATCTGGTATTGTCAGGCTTGGAACCACGTTTTTCACGTTGTTGATCGTCAGAAGCGAACAATCCCACCAAACAGTATGCGGTGCGCTTGACGTTTACCACCGCACAAGACTAGCCACAGCTGATTTTGTACTGCACGAAGCAATTTTACATATCACAGATGTCGCAGCTCGGGCACCACACCGCGGTACCAAACAGGCCAGCGCGCAATAATAGATTGCTGAGAATCCATGCGTATGTGCGGCAAGCCGCAGCCCGCAGAACGGCAGAAGTGGCGTGCCGCCGCCGCGCTACAGGTCTCAACAGCTTGCTCTTGTCCCGCCGCAGCCGACCGCCGGCCGGCCAGCGCGGCGGCGTGTGCGCCGTGCGCGTCCCGTCTGTGTCCGCCGCCTGTCCGCGTCAACCAGTCCCCGCCGAAAGATCACAATGTTGGGCCGCGTGGTTTTTTTTTAGCTCCGCACCCTTTCTCCGCTCGACTGTTGTGTTTCCACGCCTGTACAGATCCAGCGTTTGACGAATACTTTTGGAAATTTTAAAGTCGTAGTTGCCAAACTAATGATTCAAACTAAATTTCAATTGTACCATTATGTTTCTTACAGTAATCTTTCAAAATAAATAAAACCCCATACGAATATGTTTAGATTTTTTTTATGAAGAACATTTTTCTTGTAAAGATATAATATTTTTCTTTTTTTGTTCAGCATAGCAATGTTCTAGATTTAGGAAACAACGTTCACAAGAAATATATATTGTAGATTTAGGATAATAATATTTCAGATTTTAGGAGAATAAATAAAATTATAGGTTCATTGCATAATATTCGTGCCCAGTATTAGAAAATAAAAAAATCTTGCATAATTGGGACAATTAAATTGTACCATCGAGGATCTTTTGATATTGACAAACGATTAAAAATACACTATAGAACATCTCATATGTTGTGTGTGAACAATAAAAAAAATACATCGTGTAACATCTCATGGGTACGATATATAGAAACACTGAAAAAAACAACACATATGGAACTTGAATAATTTGGAAAAACAAAATCTAGATACATCTTGGAACATCTCAAGAATATACCATTTGTAAATACAACGAGAATAATTGCATTATATTATTATTATTATATATTATAGAAGTCTCATGCGCGTCAACCTTGTCGTGATTGCGTGATTCGTAAAGCAGACGGATGAAGCTAGACACAAAAATGAAAAGGCCCGTTGCATCACAGGAATGGCCCGTCACCCTTTTTCCCTCGGCCCAACTAGAAAGCGGTTGCTTCGCAGATCGCAGGCCCTTACTCGTTGGCTGCCGCTCCCCGCCTCCGCCCGTCTCCCACAGCCACGCCGCCGTCCTCGAGCCGCTCCCCGTCGCCTGATGAGCCGCCTCCGCCGCGCTCCCCGCCTCCTCCGGGGCCTCTCTTCCTCCTCGGCGGCGGAGGCGGAGGCGCTCCCGCCGCCGCGCCCCTCCGCGGGCCGCCGCGTGGTCGTGACGGGGCTGGGCGCCGTCACGCCGCTGGCGCGCGGCGTGGGCGCCACCTGGGACCGCCTCGTCGCGGGGCGATGCGCCGTGCGCTCGCTCGCCGCAGAGGACCTCCGCCTTTCGGAGGAAGCGGCGGGGAGGACGCTCGAGCAGCTCTCGTCCAGGGTCGTCGCCGCCGTGCCGCGCGGGAAGGGCGAGGACGAGTTCGACGAGGACTCGTGGACCAAGGTCTAATGCTTTACTTCAATTGTTGCTCACGGTGCCCGCGTGTGAGGAAGAGAGCATTGTGCCATTTGTGTGCTTACTTCGCATTAGGAGTTCGAATTTTTTGCTCTAATTCTACACCAAAAATCCACAATACAATTTTCTAGAACGTGGACATATTATGGCACTAAACCCATATTACTGCTAAATTCCATGCCAGTGGACAGGTGTAATAGTCTCGATTATTAACAGAAGATAAATGTCACAGTTTACATCTCACAGTGCTATACTACAGTCCTCACTCATTATACACTGTTGCAAATAATCAATCCAAAAAGTGCTATTGTTAGTTACTCCCTCCATTCCAAATTATAAGTCGCTTTGAATTTTTTTTTTGGCACATAGATTTTGTGTCTAGATACATAGCAAAATTGATGTACCAAAAAAAATCAAAGCGACTTATAATTTGGAATGGAGGGAATATTTGCTACTTTCCACCATCGTCACTGATGCCAGTGCTTACAAAGTCGGTGTGTATTGAACCTTCCTTGGATTAGATGCATGCTTGATTTAATAAACAGATTTGTATAGCAAAGATGTGTCTTCTCTGTTGGCTTTGTTCCAATGTGGCGTCTCTATAATCCAATAGGAAGTCCATTGTACGCTTTTGGAATGTTATTGCATGGCTATAAGTGTGTAAATTTTGTGCTTATGTGGTCAAACTTTCTTTTTCATGTTCTTAAATCTTTATTGAACTTTCTTGTTTCCAGGATAAATCTATATCAGGATTTATATCCTATGCTCTGTGTGCAGCTGATGAGGCTTTAAGAGATGCAGATTGGTTGCCTTCCGAAGATGAGAAGAAGGAAAGAACGGTACCATCTGTCTTCTGTGGAAGCTCATTTTCATTTTTCATATATGTGGTTTTAAGTTCCGGGTCTGATTAGTGCTGTATCAGGGAGTCTCTATTGGTGGAGGGATCGGAAGCATCTCAGATATTTTAGATGCGTCGCAAATGATCATTGAAAATGTTTGTATCCTTGCTCCTGCATTCCAATTTTGCTGTGTGCAGCATTCACTGTAGTCAGTAATTACTGTGGTAGTTCAATTTCAAATGATGGTTGCACATAATTCCTCTTAATTGATATGTGTTTCTACGATCTGAACTTTCTGCATCTATTCTCTTATATGTTGAGAATGTATCGAGGAAATGCAATGTTAGATGTCTTGTTTAGACAAGATGGCCATAAGCAATCCCATACGTATAGTATCTCATTGCCATGCTTTGTTTGGCTTTCGATGACACACATGCCTTGCAATATAAATGATTATATTCTAGTTACTTCCAAAGCTGAAATTTAAAGTTTGTTTTTTCTTTGATCAGCGTTTACGTCGCCTCAGCCCATACTTCATCCCCAAGATTTTGATCAACATGGCATCAGGTCATATCAGCATGAGATATGGTTTCCAGGTGAACTTCCTTGTTGCCATTTGGAATAACTAAGGTTTTTCATAAAATGGATGTTAATAGTAGTAGTTATGCTTCTAACTTAGGGTCCAAACCATGCTGCTGTGACAGCTTGCGCCACTGGTGCTCACTCTATTGGCGATGCTACTAGGATGATCCAATTTGGAGATGCCGATGTGATGGTGGCTGGTGGAACTGAGTGCAGTATCGATGCTTTGTCTATAGCTGGATTTTCTAGGCAAGTATGTTCTCAAATGTTTTGTTTTGTCTGTCTTCCAAAATAGTACTGTATGTGCTTTCCTTTTGGTAATTGGAAAATGGCCTGAATGCTTTACTAAGGCTATTAGGAGACACTGCTGAGTGTGAGGGTGTAGTAAGCAATAGAAAAGCCACTTTTGCATCCACTAACAGCCACTCGTAAAATATATATGCAAAATTGCAAAATTTATCTGCATGTTTTGGCTTTTGCCCATTGTTGCTGATCGATATGTAGTTTTCCCCCTTATTAGTGTCACCAGCCAATACCTTATTCCATTTTCCATTTTTTTCTGTTTTGCAGGCTAAGGGCATTGTCTAAAAAATATAATTCCTCTCCACTTTCAGCTTCAAGACCTTTTGACTGTGGTAGAGATGGATTTGTGTATGTCATGCCACTATTAGATTGTGTGTCTGTTTTAATTAATGTTCAGCTTATTCTTTTCACGAAGGGCAGGCCTGGTGCAGTGGTGAGAGCTGTCTCACTGAGTCACCAGGTCGCGGGTTCGAAGCAGTCTCTCCGCAGATTTTGCGGGGGGGGGGGGGGGGGGGGGAGGCTTGCCTTGGTTTTTCCCTTCCCTAGACCCCACTCATGTGGGAGCCTCCGGCACTGGGTTTGCCCCCTTTTTCAGCTTATTCTTTTCACCATGCTCTTACCTTTTGTTCTAAACTGATCAATAGGATTGGTGAGGGCTGTGGGGTCATGGTTTTGGAGGTGAGTGGTTTGGATGTTGTTTAAAACCAATCATTACTTCCAGTAACACACAAGACAGTATTGGAGAGTAATGCCTGTCGTTTCTTGACATTTCCAGGCTCTGCTCATTTTACATGTATTGAAAAGTTTCTTACTTATTCCACAGGCACTTGATCATGCAAAGGAACGGGGTGCAAAAATTTATGCTGAAGTTCGAGGCTACGGAATGTCTGGTACCCTGTTATTCCTCAATGAAGATTGTTTCTGTCTCACATGAAGATTGTTTCTGTTATTAGTATATGTCAGATTATGAAGCTCAGTTTCTTCCAGGTGACGCGCATCACATAACTCAGCCACAAAATGGTGGTAGAGGTGCTATCTTAGCCATGAAGCGGGCTTTGGACCAGGTGCAAAATCATATGCACCTTTGTTGTTTTGCGCTGCATATTTTTACTGTTCTTTTAGTGTAAAAGAAGTTAGGAACAGTATGACTGTTTCTTTGATTTGTGTTCTGATCCTCTTTCCAGTCAGGTCTTCATGCAAATCAAATTGATTATGTGAATGCGCATGCAACGTCAACTCCTCTTGGTAAGGCTCACATATGCCAAAGACATTCAGATTAGTATCAACTTAGCTATAACTTGTGTTCTGTTCTATTCCTCTGATAACTTCTGTTTCTGATCGCAAGCTATATGGAACTATTTTTTGTTTGAAGCACAAATAGGCTAATTCACATAACTTCTGTTTGTTCTGTCCATTTAGATAACTTCCGTTTCCAACCTGAGCTAAATGGAGTAATGATAAACGAATTGACACTTAATTTCGATTTGGCCCACAATTAGGTGATGCTGTGGAGGCGAACGCGATCAAATCCGTCTTTGGCAACCACGCGGCATCTGGTTGTCTCGCATTATCCTCAACAAAGGTAGTCTCCGGCGCCACAGTCCTATCAAAACTTACCTCTGTTCCCCCTTTTGTTTCATTTCCCCCCCAGTCCATTCCAACGCACAACTTTTGTCTAGGGAGCAATTGGTCATCTGCTAGGGGCAGCTGGATCGGTAGAAGCAATCTTCACTGTGCTAGCAATCCACCACGTATGTCGTCTACCATCTCTTGGTTATGAGCAGCAGCTCAATTTGTACCAAAAGAGAAAACACTCCTGTGCTCAACTCACATCAACATCTGCTGCTTTCAGGGAGTCGCGCCGCCTACGCTTAACCTGGAGCAGCCGGACCCGCTGTTCGAAGGGGCGTTCACGCCACTATCTGCGCCCAAGAAGGCGCCGATACGAGCGGCCATCTCCAACTCTTTCGGGTTTGGTGGAACTAACACGTCGCTGCTGTTCTCGTGCCCGCCCTAGTTTTAACAGCGCTCTACCATCTGTTCCTCGGCTTCTCGCTGGAAGTGAAGAGGCCTACTGGAATATTCAGATATGTTCCGGAGTAAGCTTCTGAAGGCACCACCCGCGTTTGGCTGAAGTTGAGGAGGCTTCAGGGCTTTGACGCGCCACATTCTGTTCCTTCGCTTGCTCATGCGTTTGCTTCGGCTGCCGTGCAAACCGTTTAACTGCTACACACCTGAGGCAACTAAACTCGGTTAAACGGTTCTTCGCAGGTTTTTGTTTCAAGTGTCGGTTAAACTGAACACCACTTGCACAGTTGCACTGCATTGGAGAAAGCAGTTCAAAGTGAAAGCTATATTTGGGTACTTGTGTTCGTGTTCGTGTATGCATGGCCCCATCGGTCTTCTAGAGTGTGGTATCCAGCTTGAGTTAAGAACAAATTTACCAGCCACCACAAAGGCACAAACTCCTTGCTCTCTCCAGTTTTGATTCAGCTTTTAGACCAAAAAAGATGGCTTCTGGATTTTTTTTAAAAAAAAAATACTTTCTGCCAATGCAAAACGAGTGGACGACTCTGTTTTTCTTTTGGGGAAAAAAGCTAAAGTACTGAGCTTTTTTAAATTTTATTTATGAACTTGAGTTACCTGTGGCACCCATCATTCGTTCTCTGAAAAAATGGAGTATTGTCTGGGGTGGACTGCTTTGCTTGTCGACAGAGGGCTCGCTACCGTCGAAAGCAATAGTAGATGCCCAACGATAATACTGCTACAACTGCTTGCGTGGCGTAAGCAGCGGGCCAGCTGGAAGCTGAGCGCCGCCTACGGCTTCTAGACGGTTTTCTTTGTGACCGGCTGAAGCGCTAACCGCATCGTAAACTTATCCGTCCAAAGATAAACAATAGCTATCAGTAAGCTACTCTGTCCCTAAATAAATAGATTCATCAGTTGTCTTAAGTCAAACTTTTTTATGCTTTGACTAAATTTATAGAAAAAACATCAAGATTTATGATACCATACTAGTATCATTAGATGTACCATAGAATATATTTTTGTAATATGCTCATTTTATATAATAGATGTTGTTACTCTGTTCTATAAATTCAGTCAAACTTAAAAAAAATTAACCGGCACCAATTCTATAAATTAATTTATTTTGGGACAAAGAGACTAGTAAATACCACTCCTAGTAATTACCTCTTCTCTCCCGAACGAAAATCCTATATGACCTGTTTGGTACACGCGTATGTGAGAATAGGTAACTTGTTGAGATCCTGGACTCCCCATGTGCAATACTCCATCCGTGCTTAAAAAAAATTAAAGTTGTTTTAGATAAGTTTTGGGTTAAACATTAAAAATATAAATTATGAATAACTTTTAAGTAGTTGAGTTTAGAAATATAAAAACCATACGAATAGATTTGTGTTGAAAAATACTTTTATAAAAATATATATATATATCATTTTTGATAAATATTTTTTATAAAAATAAGAAGTCAAAGTTATACTTCGGAGATCGTGTTGCTATAAAAAAAACGACTTTATTTTTTAGTACGAAAGGAGTATTTCTGAACTTCAATCTATCCACATCATTGTACCTTTTAAGCTACTACTCTACTTTATAAGTAAATAAATCTAAATATATTATATATAATAATTTCTGCATATTTACAATTAGATATTTGACTCGGATAAAACTAGCTAGCTAGAACCGTACTGCATATCCTAGGAGGATTTCCAAAACCAAACCAGCAATGCCCCGACACATCCACCACCCTTGTCTATTTATACATACGGCCGGCCGGGGGTCTCTGCTGCCTCTGCAAGTCTTCACGGGCGGGTTGTTGTGGCCGTGGCCTGTGGCTGTGGTAGGCAGCAGCACCCACGACTCCACGAGAGAGCGGAGGAGCAATGGCGGAGCCGAGCCAGCAGCAGCTGCTGCGGTCGTTCGTGGAGATGCCGGCGGGCTCGCACTTCCCCATCCAGAACCTGCCCTTCGGGGTCTTCCGCCGCCGGGGGTCGCAGCCGCAGGCGCCGCGCCCCGCGGTGGCCATCGGGGACTTCGCGCTCGACCTCGCCGCCGTCGCCGACGCGGGGCTCTTCGACGGGCCCGTGCTCTCCGGCTCCCCGTGCTTCCACCAGGTGCATGCCTGCTCTGATCCCTTAGCCCTTTGATTCGATTCGATTGCTCCAGTGACGGACGGACGGATGGATGGCGTGAGCTTGATTTTAGCTACGCCGAGTCGCCGTGTGGGTTGGTGGTGCCAGGGTGGAAATAGTTAATTGAGGATTTGAGGTAACTGGTCTGGTACTGGACTAGAGTAGAAAATAATTGGTGTCCTTGGTGCTGTGCACGCAGGCGACGCTCAACATGTTCTTGGGCATGGGCCGGCCGGCGTGGAGGGAGGCGCGCGCCACGCTGCAGAAAATCCTCTCAGGTTCGTTGTCTTCTGCCCCTTTTATTTACTACCCGCTTCGCCTTTTAGCCTTTTTATTTACTGACCACACAATTAGTATGCAATTTGCAAAGTGTCAGGCAAAAAAAAAAAAAAAAGCCTGTTCGCTTGTTGGTTTCAGCCGGGGCTTATCAGCCAGCCAATAGTGTTTTCCTCTCACAACAAACCAGCACTAGCCGGGCTTATCAGCCTAGAAACCAACCAGCGAACAGGCTCAAAGTGTGGTTGTTTGTTCATACCAGCTATCGATGTCGATGGCAATATATACAGATGCAGGACGGCAGTCCTCACTCTTCTTTCCTTGTCGCTTTGCAGCCGATGAGCCAGTCTTGCGTGACAACGAGGCGCTGAGGAACAAGTGTCTGGTACCAATGGTGAGCTTCATGACTCAGCCTTCTCGTCTCTTCTAATGGTAACAAAAGGACCAGTGACCAAATCATCGCCAATGCTCTGCTTTGGTAATGCAGAGTGATATAGAGATGGTTCTACCAATCACGGTTGGAGGTTACACAGACTTCTTTTGTTCTGTGCACCATGCAAGGAACTGCGGATTCATCTTCCGGGGGCCGCAAACTCCACTCATGCCAAATTGGTAATGTGTTTTCTCTGATAATGTGCTTTTTTGGCATCTGGGGAAACAAAAGCAGTATGCTAATCAGTTGATATCAGATCCTGTCCTGTGAATATTCTTGCTAAGTTGCTAGGGATCATGCAGTTGCTCTTTTTACTGATAATAAGACTAAAAAAAGTATGAACATCCGTAGCACTGGTTGTTATGTTACTATGTTCAACCTTCATGGTTATGATTAAATTTCTAGATGCTTTGCTGCATGTTACTGTTTACTCTACTTTTTTTTCATCACTTCATTGATGTGACCCAATTGTAACTAACTTACAATGTACATTTTGTCAATTCAGGTTTTATCTTCCAATAGCATACAATGGGCGAGCATCATCTATAGTTGTCTCTGGGACCGATGTCATTAGGCCCAGGTGTGCATCCCAAAATACTAGCTAAAAAGAGTCTTAAATGTTGTTTCAAGCTTGAAACCTCTATTTTGTGCTCCGTCTGTTGCTCTTTTGTTTAATTATTTCTCTGTTTTTTATATAGAGGACAAGGACATCCAACAGGAAACTCTTCTGCTCCTTATTTTGGCCCCTCTCAGAAGCTTGATTTTGAGCTTGAGATGGTTAGCTTCTTACTGCCCTATCTACCTAATTAAGCTGTCAAGTCACTTTCAGTTAATTTTTTTCTCATTAAGCTGTTAAGTCACTTTCAGCTATTATTTTTTTCCTTGCACATTTTCAGTTATTATTGGTATATGATTATCAAATATAGGACTAGTATAGGTAATGTGTGCTTTGTTTCAGTGATGATTTTCTTTTCACTATATTATATTCATAATGCTTGTTGGCTTGTGCTTTCAGGCTGCCATTGTTGGTCCAGGGAATGAATTAGGCAAACCTATTGATATTAATGACGCTGAAGAACATATTTTTGGCCTAACTTTGATGAATGATTGGAGTGGTATTCTATTCTTTACAATTTTAATCTGTTTAATTAATGTTAACATGCATGATGTGATTATACTGAGTTGCATGTAATATGACAGCCAGAGATATCCAGGCCTGGGAGACTATACCTCTTGGACCTTTCCTTGGGAAAAGCTTCAGTAAGACACTTGAACTTAATGAAACTTTATGTTTTCTGAACAAATATTAAGCTATGCTTTATAAATAAAAAGTTAGCAATCCTGCAAGCTTAACATATGCGCTTCCATCGTTTTCCCTTTTTGGCTCCATAATATTTCAATTGTGTCCTTAAAATTTACTGTGTTTGTACAATTTCTCTAGGTACCACCATATCGCCATGGATTGTTACTCTGGATGCTTTGAAGCCTTTCATGTGTGATGCTCCTAAGCAGGTGAGGAAATAGTGTCTTTAAGATTTGTCGTTGGAATAACCAATACTGCTAAGATAACACTGACCAATTGATTATTTTTCCTAATCAGCATTTTATGGAACTTCAGTCCATGGAGACCTAATTCTCTTTGCATTACAGGAACCTGAGCCTTTACCGTACCTAGCTGAAAAAAACCACATAAACTATGACATTCCTCTTGAAGTATGGCATTGTTATTCTGCAGCTTCTTCTTCACTATTTTTATTTATGTCAAAAAGAGATCTAAGTGGGGCACGCTTTTTTTCCTTTGAAAGGTCTGGGTTAAGCCCAAAGGTCAAAATGATGCATCAATTGTCACAAAAACTAATTTCAAGCATCTGTAAGTACACTGCTTATTCGTTTTTTCTCTTTAAATGCTCATGTGTTTTAGTTGGATGCAACCCATCAACCATACTGCATATGTTTTTGCCATAGCGCATAACATTGGCACATTCTTGCAACCAATTTCACAGGTATTGGACGGTGACGCAGCAGCTAACACACCACACTATCAATGGATGCAACATGAGTCCGGGGGATATATTTGCAACTGGCACACTCAGTGGACCTGTATGGAATAAACACTGCATCTTTTATCATCTGACATGTAACTGGGGGTTGCCTATCCATATGAATCTTATTTTGACATGTGACGTTTCAGGAACCGGACTCTCTCGGATGTCTGCTGGAGCTAACATGGAACGGGCAGAATGAGATACCGGTGGGGAATTCGACCCGCAAGTATCTAGAAGATGGAGATGAGGTCATCTTGACAGGATGCTGCAAGGTATTGTGAATTCGTCTTTCCTCATCAACTCAAATCTAGGTCTCTATGGTTATGTCGGGCTGTATCTTGATTCCATCTGCTGTCGGGCTGTATCTTGATTCCATCTGCTGGTTCTTCAGGGTGAAGGCTACAACGTTGGTTTTGGAACCTGCACCGGGAAGGTTCTGACGGCACTTCCCTGAGCCCAAAACGTCTTCGCATCAGCTCTCCGGAGTCTCAACAATCTCAACTATCAAAGAGTTCATTCCGCAATCTAGCAAGCTGCTATGTAACTGAACAATACGGGTTGTTTTCCTGCACTATTGAAGATGAGGAGACTGATACTCTGTTGTGCAATAAAACTGGTTCATCATTTTACACGTTCTCTCTCTCTAAGAGTTGTGTTATTAAACTTGTACTACATTGCAATGTCCTCTGATAAGAAACTCAGAATGTTACGCGGATTGTGAAACAGAGAGCATAGCATCGAGCGTGAATGGATATATGGAACGGAATTACAGATATATAAACACTAGTAGAATAAGCAAGTTCGTAGATTGTCAGGCGCCTAATAATAATTGCATTGGTTGGTTAATTTTGTGATCCAAAAAACAAAAACAAAAACAGCGGATATGGTTGTATATATAGTGGAGACTCGAGAGTGACGATTATATATGCATGTCAATTCTTTCAGATGCAGGCGAGCTCCTTTGCCAAGCCGCTGGACTTGCCGATGGCGTTCTTGCAGACGGCCATGGTCTTGTTGCCGGACCCGTTGTACTTGATGTCCACGTTGATGAGCTGCACGCCCTGGCAGGGCAGGTTGTTGGCGCAGTTGAGCGTGATGGCCTCGGGCGTGTTGGAGGTGCCGTGGATGTTCTTGAAGACGACGTCGGTGACGGCCACCTTGGAGGCGCCGGACCTGACGCAGATGTTGTTGGGGCAGTACTTCTGATCGATGATGATGGGGTAGGAGACGTTGTCCATGGTCACGTCCTCGTACAGGAACTTGCTGGCCTTGGGCGACGACTTGGAGTCCTCGTACGACTTGATGCGCAGGCCGTTGGTGGTGCCGACGAGCGTGCACCCTTTCACCTTCAAGTCCTCCACGTCCTTCTCATCCTTGTACCGCCCCAGGCTGCCGACGCTGATGCCGTGGCCGGGGCCGCACTTGACGCCCTCGATCCGGATCATCTTGCTGCCGGGGCCGACGGAGATGCAGTCGTCGCCGACGCCGATGGTGCTGCTGCTGATGGTCACGTTGCTGGAGTCGCCGATGTGGATGCCGTCCGTGTTGGGGCTGTTGCCGGGGGCCGTCACCGTCACCTTGTCGATCAGCACGTTCTTGCTCGCGAAGATGTTCAGGTGGAAGAACTTGCTGTTCGCCAGCGTGATGCCGCGGATCTGGGCGTTCGTCACAAAGTCCAGCACCAAGCTCTGTCCATTTGCATGCATGGCATTTCAATCAATCAGTACTAGCTGTATCATTTTCGAGAGAGAGAGAGAGAGAGAGAGAGCAGGCGGAGAGACAGATCGAGGGAAAGAAAACACACATACATTGGGGAGGATCTTGCAGTTGTAGGAATGCTGGCAGTCGTTCTTGTTCCACACCAGGGCGCCCTGCCCGTCGATGGTGCCGTGGCCGTTGATGGACAGGTTCTCGACGTTCTCGATCTCGATCCAGTTCTTCTTGTACGCGTTGAGGTCGCCTGTGCCGAGCAGGTTGCCGTCCAGGCGGATGATGATGGAGGACTTGCAGGGGCCCGACAGCTCCAGCCCGCCGGTCAGGTAGTTGCCCGGCGGGATGACGATCTTCTGCACCCCCGTCGCGTCGCACGCGTTCTTCCACGCCTTGAGGAGCATCGGGGTGCTGTCCGACTTGCCGTCGCCCTTGGCGCCCAGCTGCGCGATGTCCAGCGGGCCCGCGGGCACCGACGGCGCGCCTCCCTGCGCGCGCGCGGCGGGCGACACCGCGGCCATCACCAGCAGCGCGGCCACGGCCGCCGCCTTCATCGTCACGACATTGCTGATGAACGCCATATCTCGTGTTGGAGGGGATGCAGGCTGCGTGCCGGTGCCGTGACAGCGGCGGTGCGCTCGAGCACATATATACGGCGACGGCGAGGGGGTGGCGTGCTATGTTCGGGACGATGGCCATGCGTGCATGGCGCGGCCGGCGAGACGTTGGTGTCCCCTGCTTTCTTTAGGGGTCCCATCAGCTGGTTGCCCGTTGAACTCTCTCCGATTCGAGCGACACACCGTGCGGCAGCTTAACGATCACCAGCCTGCTCTACTGGTTCTGGTCTGGTCTGTTCCAGCATGTGAATTGTCCGAGCCAATGAAGTCCCATTCGTGCCTTATTAAAGTATGATGATACCGTGGATTAAGAATAGCCTCATGGATGCATACCAACAATGAAACACTACCCATCATTTAACCTTGTCTTGAATTATTGCACAATCAATTGGTGAACTGTTCCAAAACGTGAAAAAAAAGAACACAACTACCTGCTGTACACGAATCAATCTGGTGAGCCGCCGCAGCTGCAGACAAAGCGTTTGCAATAAGCAATGCATCTTTGGTCACCCGGTATGCCAGTGTTTGGGTCGGTAAGCATCAGTGACGCCAGCAAGCTCTTGTTAGTACATCGGGATCGAGGGATCAGTCCTCACACTTTCACACCAAACCCGAGCCGTCGCCGGGCCTGGGGGCGTCTTCGACGTGTAGCGGTTTCTTGTAGAGCTGGAGGAGCAGGGAGGAGCAGACGACGCTCACCGACGAGGCAGCCATGCATGCCCCGGCGAGCCAGGGGGGCAGCCGGATGCCCGTGAATGGGAACAGGACGCCGGCGGCGATCGGCATGCCCAGGACGTTGTAGCCCAGGGCCCACACGTAGTTCAGCCGGATCCTGGAGAGGGTCTTGCGCGAGAGATCGATGGCCGTGATCACGTCCTCAAGGCTGCTCTTCATCAGAACGATGTCAGCGGCCTCGATGGCCACGTCTGTGCCGGCACTAATCGCCATGCCCACGTCTGCCGCCGCCAATGCTGGCGAGTCGTTTATCCCGTCGCCAACCATTGCCACCGTCAACCCTTGCATCTATTTAAAACAAAAATGTAAGAAAGATTACTAATAGTCCGTGGTGCAACATCGGAATTAATCCTGACAGAAAAGGACAATAGATTGTACCTGCAAGTCTTTGGTCTTTTCAGCTTTTCCCAGTGGATCGATCTCGGCAAACACCTGGCTGATCCCGACTTCCTTTGCAATTGATTTTGCGGTAGCCCAATTATCACCTGTCACCATGATACTGGAGATGCCCATTGACTTAAGGTAAGAAATGACTTGGCCTGCCTCAGGTTTCAGAGGATCCGAAACAGCAAGAGCCCCGCAGATAATCTTATCGATAGCAACAAGTACACAGGTCCTAGCATGCTCTTCAGTTTCGGACATGTACGCCTCCACCTCAGGGCTCAATGGAACTTCAAATTCCTGCATCAGCCTTTTGTTTCCAACCAAAACCAGCCTGCCTTCAACTTGGGCACTGACACCTGCTCCTGGATGCACCTCAAAGTCCCTCGATTCCATCATGTGATCACTGTGAGATCCATATTGCTCCTTGAGCTTCTTTGTGTGCTCAACGATAGCTTTTGATAGAGGATGCTCGCTGTTTGCCTGACCAAGGTAGAAAAGCATTAGAAAGTAGAGAGAAGTTATCGGAGACTTCACTGTTCAGCATAGCATTTGTGCAGGAAAATATCTTGAAGTTAAGAAACCAACCTCAGCACCAGCAACCAGATCACAGAGTTCCACAAGCGGTATCTTTGAGAAGATCTTTGTTTGAACGACTGAAGGTTTACCAACCGTCAGCGTTCCAGTTTTATCAAATATGATAGCCTTAATCTGCAAAAGGATAGATGAAAAAAAGAGACATTAGTTCAGTATGCCAATTTGAACAGCAGAGTTCATTTGGAAAATAATGTGCTTGTGGCCCACAAGCACATTGTTTTTCAAATCAACTCCACTTGTGCCACTAAAATCTTCGGAAAAGAAATTGGTCCATTACCTTATGAGCTTTCTCAAGTGCATTTCCACCCTTAATGAGAACACCTTGAGAAGCACCTTTTCCAGTGGCAACCATAACAGCAGTTGGTGTAGCAAGTCCCAAAGCGCATGGGCATGCGACAACTAGGACAGAAATTCCAAACTGCAGAGCAAGCTCAAAACTATCCATGGCCTTTGGGATCCATTGTTGGGGTAAGAGGTGCAATTGCCCAGGTATGAACCAGCCAAGCCATGTAAGAAATGCAGCCACCACCACCTTGAAATGAGAAGGAACAATATGAGGAACAAAAGAACTTATATAAGGAGTCTCACAGCAGGCATACGTCAGAACATCTGCATGTTTGGAGCAGATGTCTTCCTATAACTAACCCATTACTCACTGCTGAGAACTGGTCAAATAAAGAGCAGGAATGAACCAGCTCATTAACTGAATAGGAAAAAAGTCCACCAGTTTACAAAATGAAATCAATGTGTTATACTTCTAGACAGTTTCGAGCTGAACTCTGACCAAGTATCCGTCACCTACTCATATTTATCATGTTCAGAACTTCAACAAGATAAATTCATTGTGGTGATCCAGTTACAAAACACTGGGCAAGAGGATGATCTGGCCATGTTCCAATTTTGAATTAGAAAAAAACAGTCCATGCATAACAGGGAAGAAATTTGCAGGAGAAAGCAACAGGCAACTTACAGTTGGAACAAAAAACCGTGAAATCTTGTCTGCTAACTTCTGCACTGGAGCTCTTGCAAGTTGAGCAGCTTCAACCAACTGAACTATTTGCGACAAAGCTGTTTCGGACCCAACATGAGTGGCCTTAACAATAATGCAACCGTTATCATTTACGGTGCCCCCAATAACCTGTTACAAAACAAATTGAATCATCAGAACAAGTAGTATAGTATTATACACAAAACCCCAAAAAAATGCAATGGATTTTACCCTGTCGCCTGGTTTCTTTGAAATAGGCCTTGCTTCCCCAGTTATCATACTTTCATTGACATGGCTTTGACCTTTGATGACAACGCCATCAACAGGAACTTTGGTGCCAGGCACAATCTTGATGACATCATTTCTCTGAAGTAACTGAGTGCTGATCTCTGTTTCTGAAATGGCATTTCCGTCCTTGTCAAAAGTAAGAAGACAAGCTGTTTCTGGTGCAAGCTCTGTCAATTTCGACAACGCATCTGATGTCTTTCCCTTTGCCATCACCTCCAGATATTTTCCCAGTAATATAAAAGATATCAGCATAGCACTAGTTTCAAAAAAGTCCTGGCCTTCAAATGAGTCTGATGTAAGTGCTTTCAGAACAATATACACAGAATACAAGTAAGCAGCATTTGTTCCCAAAGCAACCAGCACATCCATGTTTGAGTATCCTCGTTTGAGTGCATGATAGGCTCCAACGTAAAATCTGCAGGTAAAACAAATAATAGGAAATTACAAGGTGCAATGAAATCTAGGAATCGATAAACCAGTAATAGATGCTGAAGACTTCCAGGGTGTACCTCCAACCAACAATAAACTGAACTGGGGAACATAGCAACCACCGTAGTAGCATGCCTATTGTCATGTTGTTGCAGATTCTGTACTCCAACCAATCCCCAAAAGGAGAAAACATAGGAAGAGCCATGGAGAACAGGAACACAGGAACCGAAAACAGGCAGCTCCAGAGAAATTGGTTCCTGTAATTCCTAATTTCATGATTTCGCTCTGCTTCTCTTTGCTTTGGTGGTGAGTGCAATGTAGCATTAAAGCATTTAGGGGGCTGTGCAGCATTCTGAATGCACTGAATAAGTAATCTTGGACCAGTGATATCAGGATCATATGCAACTTTTATTGTCTGCTCAACTGTGTCCCATTCAACACTGTTGACCCCTTCCGCAGCTTCCAGTACAGACTGAACGAGTTTGGTGTCTTCTGGAGAATTCACACCTTCAAGCTTTAGATGCACTTTGTTCACATCGTCCCCAGAACTAATGGGATCAGCCCCAAATCCAGCATCTTCAACAGCTTCAATTATAAGATCACGGCTAGTGACATTTGGATCGTAGTGGACCTTAGCTTCCTCTAGAGCAAGACCCACTGCAGCTTTTTTAACTCCAGGTACCATTTGAAGCGCCCGTTCAACAGATTCAGAACAGCTTGTACAAGCCATTCCTTTTATCCGAAGTCTGCACACAGCAATTTCTTGTTCTTGAAGTTCATCAACCTCAAAGTTGAGGTCCTCAATAGCTTCTTTTATGGTTCTTGTCTGGGGAAATAAGAATCACAAGTTAATAACTGAGAAAATATGGAAAATAACACCTAATGTGTAATATACTGTCACTACTTCATGGTATTAATAAACTACACATGGATAGGCGGCCTGTTCGCTTGCTCGTAAACGACCATAAATTTCCAGCCGGGAACAGTATTTTTCTCTCACACCAAACCAGCCAGCAGTAAATAATCCACGATCGTTTACGGCCTCCCAAACAGGCTGAGGAAATTCCTACAGCACAAATACATAGGCAGGTAAAAATGAAAAACTCTTTATCTATATACGTCGCCAATTCATTTGTGAACCCAATTTCTAACAATCTTCCTGGCATGGAGAACACAAATACAGATATTTATTGTGGAAAAAGTCTACATCACCCTCCCCACCTTTCATACTTGGTCTACTTCACCCCCCAAACTATGAAACCATTTGTTTTACCCCCTGAACTTTCCAAAACCGTCTATTTTACCCCCTGGACGGTTTTCTGACAGCGGGATGCTACAGTAACAACGGATTTGCTACAGTAACGGTGGCTTGCTACAGTATCCGATGGTTTGAGTTTCTTCTTATTTATTTATTTTCGGTGAATCTTTGAAAAATCACAGTAAATTATAGAAAAATCATAAAATAAAAAATCTAATTTTGTTGGACTCCACATGAATAGATCTACATAGTGAATATATAATACGGTATGCTTTAGTATAAATTTTTTACTGTAGCCTTAGATTAATTGAAAAATCTAATTTTGTCTTTAATTAATTGGAATAATTCATAGCTGTAGCTTCTATGGTCCAATTATGGTAAAATTTTTATGGCACGCTAATTATTGTATGTTTGAACTATAGTAAAAATTTCGTACTCATTGAACTATGTATAACTTAGTTATAGATAAATTCTAATTAATTACAGACAAAATTGGATTTTCCAATTAATCTAAAGCTACAAAAAAAAATGTGTACTAAAGCATACCGTATTATATATTTACTGTGTAGGTCTACTCATGTAGAGTCCAATAAAATTAGATTTTTTATTTTATGATTTTTCTATGATTTACTGTGATTTTTCAAAGATTCACCGGAAATAAATAAATAAAAAGAAATTCAAAACCACCGGACACTGTAGCAAACCACCGTTGATGTAGCAAATCTGTTGTTACTGTAGCAAAACCGCTGTCAGAAAACCGCCCATGGGGTAAAATAGACGGTTTTGGAAAGTTCCGGGGGTAAAACAGACGGTTTCGTAGTTGTGGGGGTGAAATAGACCAAATATAAAAGGTGGGAGGGGTTTTTTTTTTTTTTGTTGATGTAGACTTTTTCCTATTTATTGTGAGCTTCCTACGATTTAGCATCTTGTCATCACGAGAATGGGCCACAGAACTGAAAAAAAAAATCATGCTATGCTAAAATTTCAAAAAAAAAAAAAAGGGAGCAAAGATAGCAAGGCCATGGGCTCATGATAATCTTACATCAGTTTCCTCCTGTCTGTACTGAACCACGGCCTGGCCCTGAAGTGGGGAAACCTGGATGCTCTCCACCCCTTTCAAGCCGGCCACGATGGTCTCTATCGACACAGCACAGGAAGCGCAGGAGATGCCCCGGACACTAAACATGACCTTCCTCGTCTTCCTCTCCTTCCTTGGAGACGCCCCGGCAGGAGAGGCGCTGGATGTCGCCGGCAGAAGCAGGTCCGTGAGGTGGTTCTCGCCATTCCGCTCCATGCCTGTCGCTGATCTGAAACGCCAAAGATTAACTGCATGTTAGATGTCACATGTAAGTAGCTGAACACAATCACTGTTAATTTACTACTAGTAGCTCAGTGGCACTATCTGCATTACAGGCTTACAGCACCCCAATCATTGGGCAGTGTTAAAGTCACGGTAATTCAGGAACCATACTTCACCCGCTGACGCTATCAGAGTCATCAATGACAAATATGCAGCAACACTACCAGAGACATGGAACCACGACTGACGCACACAACTGGTGATTGAACGGCGTACGACAGTGGACACCACGACAGCGAGAGTTCCCTCATTTAATTCTCAGAGAGGGAGGGAACAAAAATACAGGAACTGAAATCGCAGCTTCGTGCAGCAGAACTAACGCGAAACCCGCGCACCCATCAACCGTGGATCAATCAGCCAGAGCCAACGACTCCAACGCTGCGAGTCCACGACCGCGCGAGGCGACGGGGGAAAACAAACAAACCACAGAAGATGGGTGGCACAAACACAAACCTGTGCTGTGATCAATCAATCGAACCAGAAGCCCGCGGTCGGCGCGGCGGAAGCACACGAGCCGGCGCGTCGGTCCCCGACGACCGCGGCGAGAAGAAGCTCTCGGCCCCCCGCCTGCTGTAGCCTCCCTGCTCCCGCGGTGGCGGCGGCGCCTGCCTGCGCGGGGTGGCGGTGGGGGTTTTGAGTTGAACGAGGAGGGTGACTTGGCGGGCGTAGCAGTAGACTAGGCCGACCGACCGTCCGTCTATAAAAGAGGACGCGGAGCGGAGGGGGGAGGGGCGGCGTGAATCGGGCGGTGGTGCGGTGCGGCACAGGGTGGAGACGGCGAGGTCGCCTCGCTCTTGCGTGCGGCGGTTTGTTTGATTTTATTATTAAATTTCGTGGGGATTCGGCGTAAATTTGGATGGGAACGCGACGAGGTTTTGTCAGATTCCTTTTGAAATCCCGGACGAGTATGGTTTGATTTTGGGTTCCCTCACCCCCATTCCTTGTCCTTGGGTGCCCGCTCGCTTTCTCCGCCCGCATTTTGTCTTGGCTTTCCTCGCCGCGTTTCTAGAGTTTTCCATTCCAAACGGCCACGGCACGAAATTTGAATGAATAGACCAATTGAATTCTCAATTCGAATTGAGACGTGTGGACGAATTTAAAAACTAATAATGGTCGTAGTGGGTTTCGAGATTCAAACTTGTCGTGAACCAGGTGCTGACTTTTTGAACCATTTCGTTTTCGTGGGCGGCATAGCATTGTTTTCGGTACCACGGGCGAAACAAAACAAAGCGCTTTGTGCTTTGTGTACTGTGGAACAGCCCTAGTTCTCCAAAAGCGTACTATGTAAAAAAAAGATTTTCTGTCACATCAAACTTACGGTACATGCATAGAGTACTAAATATAGACGAAATCAAAAACTAATTATACAGTTTGCTAACTTTGCGAGACGAATCTTTTGAGCCTAATTAGTCAATGTTTAGACAATAATTCACAAATACAAACGAAATGCTATAGTGAAGAATCATGCACTATGTAAAATTTGTAGGCGCAAACTTTGCAGAACTAAACGCGCCGTAGAAGAATTGTTGTTGACCGCGACTGTGACTTTGGTGATCCCGACATGTAACAGCGCTTATTGTAAGTTTTCTGATAGAGTCTGTTGAGGACTACATCAGCCCGGACAAGTTGTGCATCTTAGTTATAAGTTATTTCGATGGGAGTTTTTTTGTTCTTTTTTTGATTTGAGGTGCATGTTCTCCTTCTGGGTGTGACGGCTTGGCCCTCCGTCCAAAAAAACATAAATTTTGCTTTTCGACAAATCAAGCAGTCTGGAAATAGATTTATTGTAAAGATCTATTATATATTCAATCTAATGATGTTTATTATAAATAATCTATATTAACTTGTTTATATATTCGATAAAATTCGAGGTTAATTAAGTCCTGACAAAGGAGATTTATATATTTTTTTTAAAAGAGAGGAAGGATTAGTTAAGATAGCCACGGTTCACGGCGTCCGGTGTTCAGGTTATGGATCTCCGAGGGCCCTATCTCTGCGGTGCGGCTGCCTGCGCCAGTGCCCAGTGGCCTGTGCGTCCGAATTTTTTACTATTTAGCTCTTTTTTTAAAAGTTTCTTTCAAATAGATCTCTGGCGAAAAGAATTCCAGAAATGAATTGTTGGCTCGGCGTCAGAGTAACTGGCGCCGAGCTCGGCGCCACGGTCACTGGCGCCAAGGTCCTGGGCACGGGAAAATGCCCTGCCAGGGGCTCGGCGCCATTCACTATGACGCCGAGGCACCTGCATTTAACCCAGCATGCACTTCTTCTCCGAGCGCTCTTCCTCTTATTTCTCCTCCGTCTTGGGTTTTTTTCTCGCCACTTCACCCTACCTCACAATCACCGGCAACTTAGAATTTTGGCTAAGTCCCTAAATTTACCGTGAGATGGATATATAAAATTTTGGGCTAAAATTTTATATATCCATCTCACGGTAAATTTATATATCCATCTCACGGTAAATTTAGGGACTTAGCCAAAATTCTAAGTTGCCGGTGATTGTGAGGTAGGGTGAAGTGGCGAGAAAAAAACCCAAGACGGAGGAGAAATAAGAGGAAGAGCGCTCGGAGAAGAAGTGCATGCGGGGTTAAATGCAGGTGCCTCGGCGCCATAGTGAATGGCGCCAAGCTCGGCGCCAGTCACTCTGGCGCCGAGCCCCTGGCAGGCCATTTTCCTGTGCCCAGGACCTCGGCGCCAGTGACCGTGGCGCCGAGCTCGGCGCCAGTTACTCTGACGCCGAGCCAAGGGTCTATTTCTAGAATTCTTTTTGTCAGAGATCTATTTGAGAGAAACTTAAAAAAAAAAAAAGAGCTAAATAGTAAAAAAATCGGCCAGTGCGTGCGTGGGCACGCACGCGCACGGGCAGCATGGCCCGCACCGGAGGCGATCCTGGCCTGCTTTCCAACAGGTCCAGCGGAAAGGAAGGCTGTTGCGCTATCATTTCGCCTGTCGCGTCAATTCTGTGTTTACTGGTACTACCTCGGTTACGAAAAGAATGTACCTACGAGTTATTTGACACGAAGAGTGGTTCATAATTAAGTTTTTAATAAATAATATTTATATTTATAGTTTTAAATTAATTATTATAAAAATATATTTTATAATTAATTTGATAGTATTTATTTAGTATTATAAATATAGATATTTTTAATCTATAATTGATCAAACTTAAGGTATCAGAGCGTTACGCTGTATTAGAATTGTATTTTTTAGATGGAGACCGTACTCCCCCTAGTAGGACTGTGCGAGGAGGGTAGTACACGGGCACTCCACCACCTAGTACTTACCAACGTGTGGACGTAATAAAGCTGGTTCATAATGGATGTGGCGTGTGGTAAACGATCGTAAATTTTTAATTGGAATAGTATTTTTCTCTCATATAAATCAGTCAGCAATATTTTTTCATGAACCAGCAACAATATGAATCAGCCAACAGAACAGGCTGATAGCAGCTTCAAAATAGATGGGTAGAAGAAACGCAGCAGCATGTGCAGTCTTGAACGGATGTGCACAGCAACTACATTTGCTCAAACCCCGCAAGGCTGCAAAACTTTCGCGCGGCAACCAACGGGGAGCTGAGACGAAGGTCCAGTTTAAATATAAATAAAAAATAAAACTAATTACACAGTTTAGACAAAATTCACGAGACGAATCTTTTAAGCCTAATTAGACTATGATTGGACACTAATTGTCAAATAACAACGAAAAGTACTACAGTGCATTTTACAAAAAAATTTGCCATCTAAACAGGCCCGAAGAACGAAGACGACTGCCGACGAGCTTCCTCCCGTCGCTCTCATCTCCGACTCTCCGACGAGTTGAGCCCCGACCCCGATGCGATGCGATCGTGGGAAAATGTGGGTTTGGTTACCAAAACTTATCATATCATGAATTTGAATTTGGTAAGTCATGGTCTTAGCTAATGATTGGTTGGCTACTAAACCTTATCAACTTCTCATATTTATCTTGCTAAATTTTTAACAATATTTTTACCTAACTTTTAGCTTGCTAAATCTTTGATATAAAAATTTTTGATAGCCAACCAATCATCAGCCTATTCATTTGGCTGTGGCTTGTCGTAAACGATCGTAAATTTTCAGTCGAAATAGTATTTTTCTCTCACATAAACCAACCAACAGTACTTCTTTACAAACTAGTAACGATACGAACCAGCCAAACGAATAGGCTGCGTGCCCCCGAAAGACGCCACTCGTTGCCACGGCCAAAAGCGGCTTGCTTCCCGACCATGTGGCACCCGCTACCGCTATGGCAGGAGCACAAGCCACGCCAAAGATGCCGAGCCTTTTTTTTCCCTTTTTCCCAAGAGAACGCATGCAGTTGGGCAGCGTTGCGTCTGTTGTTGATCCTGCTAGACCCACTGCACTTATCCGTAGCCCTAGGAATAACCGAGAATCAAAAACCGAACCAAATAATCAGAATCGAAACCGAAAGAACTGAAACCGAAAAATTTGGTTTCTTATTCGGTTTCTGGTATTGAGGAACCGAAATAACCGAAGAAAATTCAATTCCTACTCTCGGATGACCGAATTAACCGAAAGAACCGAATTACATAAATTATACTCCACTTACTTGTATTTTGTAATATTATATTTAGTTTATATGTGGTGTTTTATATTTGACCTGCTATATATTTGTGTTACTATATTGCTATTGTTTTCTTATAAATTATTATTAAAAATTAATATAGTGTTGCATAAATTTGCCTTATAACACGTATATTTATTGTTGTCTTGAGGTCTTCTCAAAAAGTTTGGTTAGTTCGGTTAGAACCGGAGCCGAACCAAAGTAACCGAAAACCTAAATGGTCGGTTCCGATAATTTTTTTTTAGAACCAATCGGTTTCTATTTTCTAAGAACCGAATTTCTTCAAAAACCGAGAAACCAAATCGAAACCGAAAGGCCAGGCTTACTTATCTGTGCATGAGTTCTTCTGCACTCATTCTACCGAATGATCCACAGGGCCATCCAAGCGATCTCCATCGACACGAGTACGACTGTACGAGGCCAACATTTACGTCTTGATGAGAAGCAAAAAGGACCAGAATTTGTCCGGTTTGATGTTCACGAAAGACCAGTATGACAAAACCAAACATTTTACCCGGACAGCTTCCTTGCACTAGCGACGCAATTCATTTATTCATCGTCAGATGCCCGGTGCATTATTTGCTTCCTCCCCTCTTTAAATTAAAGAGAAAAGGGCGGTAGGACACGGGCGACCTCAATAAAGCTCTGCTCAAAGGTGCTTTAGACCGGTGTCAACTGTCAAATCTCTAAAGTCACAAAAAAAATCACTAAAATGTGCCACATTCGTGTCTCGTGGTCACACCTGGGGTTCCAATCCAATCCTACTGACTGTATCTCTGGCTATGAAATCGGTGTTGTATTAAAATAGGAAAAAGTCTATTTCACCCCCCACCTTTCATACATGGTCTACTTCACCCCCAACTATAAAACCGTCTGTTTTACTCCCTGAACTTTCTAAAACCGTCTATTCTATCCCCTGGGCGGTTTTTGACAGCTGTCTGCTACAGTAACAGCAGGTCTGCTACAGTTACAGTATCCATTTTGAATTTCCTTTCTATTTATTTATTTTCGGTGAATCTTTGAAAAATCACAGTAAATCATAGAAAAATCATAAAATAAAAAATCTATTTTTTTTACTCCACATGAGTAGATCTACATATTGAATATATAATACGGTATGATTTAGTATAATTTTTTTACTGTAGCCTTAGATTAATTGAAAAATCTAATTTTGTCTGTAATTAATTGGAATAATTCGTAGCTGCAGCTTCTATGGTCCAATTGTGGTGAAATTTTTATGGTACGCTAATTATTGTATGCTTGAACTATAGTAAAAATTTTGTACTCATTGGACTATGTATAACTTAGTTATAGATAAATTCTAATTAATTACAGACAAAATTGGATTTTCCAATTAATCTAAAGCTACAAAAAAATTATACTAAATCATATCGTATTATATATTCACTGTGTAGATTTACTTATGTGGAGTCCAATAAAATTAGATTTTTCATTTTATGATTTTTCAAAAATTCACCGAAAATAAAGTAAAAAAAGAAAATTCAAAACAACAACACTGTAGCAAACCCGCTGTTACTGTAGCAAAGCCGCTGTCAAAAAACCGCCCAGGGGTAAAATAGACAGTTTTAGAAAGTTCAGGGGGTAAAACAGACGGTTTCATAGTTGGGGGAGTGAAGTAGACCAAGTATGAAAGGTGGGGGGTTAAGTAGACTTTTTCCTATTAAAATATGGTTGTGAAGTATGGATACGAACTCTAACCAAGCTCCTACTCGCCCTCGTCCTATTTTGGGAGCTTATAAACTCATAAAAAAACCTCTCCATCCGGACCTCTATTCAAGACCCGATGGATGAGAGACTCTTATTTTTCTCTCATCGTTTCCCCTATTCCTCATTTCTCTCTTCTCATAAAGCTAACAAGTGGGACCACTACGTATAGGGTCCGTGATAATACAGTGTAAAGTAGATAAAATTTAGAAGATCGGTTGGAGTGCACTGGGGAGTAAGGGATGCAATATGAATGAGGGATTCTCATTTGAAGAAGGGGCCGAAATTTGATGGTTTGGTTGGAGTTGCCCTTGCAAGTCTAAAGTTGAGAGAGAAACCGATTGTGAATCTGTTGAAAGAAAGACAAGATTCGGTAGCGCTAGATGCCAGATGGCCACTTATATACTCCACTTAGGTCTTACTTACATACACTTGTATTCATCTCAATCCATATGTATTAGAGTAAATTGAGGATAAACTTAGTTTAATTTCTACCCCAATTAACTCTAACACGCATGGATTGAGGTGAATATGGTTATATGAGTGCATCCAAACAAGCCCTAAGAGTGTACTCCCTCAGTCCCAAAGTAACTGTCGTTTTCGATTCTCGAGAAATAACTTTGACTAAATATATATTAAAAAATATTAATATTTATGGTACATAATTTATACCTTCAGAAAGATGCTTGAATCTAGTTTTTTAACAAATTTATTTGGGGATATAAATATTGCATGTATTTTTTATAAATCAAGTCAAACTTGCGGCACGAAAATAAAAAACGACAATTAATTTGGGACGGAGGAAGTACACCTCATCTACTTTAAAACAAATTATACAAGAACGATTTTATGTCTAATCTGGAAAACAAAAGTGGAACCGAGATCTAGGTTCTCTACATGGACTTTGCTACATGAGTAACAGAGCCAGAAGCTTTTAGGAATCTGGACGATCCTTGTTATCCAAAAATATTTAGCTAGCAAACTACAGTGTTCTCGTCATTGGATATAAAAAAAAGTTTCTTTTGAACTTCGCCGACAAGTTTGGCTACCGGGTGGTGGCTGCGCTATTGGCTGCATTAAAATAATATTATCGGAAAAAAAATCTATAAAATAAGAGTCCGGACAATGACCCGTTCTCTAAACTATGCTCGGTCCATCTAGAAACACTCAAGCACATATGCAAAGGCTACTCGATCATATACTCAAGAAGTTTGGGCAATCATCCTACCATGGGCTGACTTTGCGACATTTGCAAAACTTGGACTTATTAGGATCAATCTATAAATATTGGAGGAAAGGGAGACGCACAATCACGAAAAGGAGGGAAAGAAATTTGATGGCGTCATGGTTTATTTTTGGTGGAATAGGAATGGAATCGAAGAATTTTCCAGCAAACATCTTTACAACCTCAGCAACTAGCATTTCTAACTAAGGAATACATTAACCTATTCAAACTAGCTGCCAAGAAAAATGGTTCATAATAAGACGGGAAAGACAGTTTCTAATAGTTCAGAGGTGATCCAGGTTGTAATCGGGTCATCCTTTATTTTTGCATGGGTGCGATATCTTTGGTTGGGGCATTTGTGTCATGCCCTCACGCTTTCCCCAGCGCGCCATGTTGGTGTGTCCCTAACCTCCACCTTTATATCATGGTTTCATGTCACTCCGTTTGATGGTCTCGCAGAGGGTTATAGTAGTTCCCGGGCCAAGTAGTGCCCCTATGTGACACACACATAGCAGAGAGAGAACACTCAAGAATGTGGTGTAACCGGCGGATGGTGGCCTTAAAGGAGAAAAGGTGCTACATGCATGTCTTTTTTACTGTACAGAGTAAGGTGATAGGAAATGAGGCCCTAGTTACCCAAAATCCAAACTTTGTCACTATGCAAAAAGAAGATTCTCCGTCACATCAAACTTGCGGTATATGCATGGAGTACTAAATGTTGACGAAATCAAAAACTAATTGTACAGTTTGGTTGCACTTTGCGAGACGAACGTTTTGAGTCTAATTAGTCAACGATTGGACAATTATTACCAAATACAAACGAAATGTTACAGTGCACTACAGTGTTATAGGATTCTGGCGGCGCTAAATCGGCCAGCAACTAAACGGGGCCGAGGAATCATGCATGTATAGTTGAATGGTAGTCCTATTTTTTTGCCTTGCCAATATGGAGCATAGCTTTAGTCTAAGGCTAATAATGCCTCTATATGTCTGTACTGTGCGTGCCTTCACTACCTGCCCCCTTTCTATGTCTTTTGCACTCTCTTTTTTTTGGTGTTTCTTTATTTGCTCTCTGATAAATTTACCGGCAATTCTCTTGCTGGATTTCGAAAAAAAACGAATTTGTTGAAAAGATTCGTGGTTCAAATCCAAAAGTAGAGAACTACTCCATTACTTCTCTTTCTAAAATTAGCACAGATTTCAAAGCAACATAACCAAATAATTATTTTTTTCTTAATTTTTTTTCTGCTGGGTCTCGTATGTGCCTGGCCCATCCAAGCCCAGCCCGTGTCTAGCCGGACACATCTCCTGTGCAAGTTGCAGCAGTCAGCGGCGGAGATGATCCATCTCCAATTCTCCATCCGTCGCACTCGGACCTCGCAAGGGTTCGGTGAGCCAGACCATGCCCCTGTGTTCTGGTCTCCTGCACAGCACGAGTGCATGACAGGTGTGGGATCATCCGCAGTGCAGTGTACTCCATGGCTCTTGACGTTCGAAGCAAGGATTCAGCGGTGTCAGTTCATGTGAGTACGAGAAACCCAAAGTCAACCCAGGAAGCACGCTGTAGCTACGCTCTAGGGGCATTTTTGGCTGGTATTAAAGCCAGATGATAAACCGGACTGATTTATTGTGAGAAAAAAATACTGTAGATTGTAGCTGATAAATCGGCTGATAAGTTCAAACGATCGTGCTCTTGCGGTCCTCCGGTCAAATTAATGTAACACAGCCGGCGAGATGCCACTCCTAGTCATGCTCTGCGTTGTTGGAAAGGATCTCGGTCAGTGCAAGCTCTCGGACTCCCGAACGGTGTGATCTGCGCCCGTCTTCGTCGAAGGGGATAGGGAAGAGACGACTTTGGCTGTGGGTCGGGCTGGGCATGGGCCAGGCTTGGATGAGCTGGACCCATGCGAGACCTCGGAGATAAATAATTATTTACCTTGGTTGCTTTAAGATCCGTACTAATTTTAGAAAGAGGAGTACTATAGTAGTTCTCGTATCATGATACAAAATAAGTATCGTGAGATTAATTATAAAATATATTTTTATAATAAGTTTTATTAGAGATGTAAATATTAATACTATTTGGTATAAACTTAGTTAAATTTAATCTAGTTTGTCCGGTACGAATATCATAGTGTATTTTGTGTGGTAGGAGATAGTAAACAAAGAAGCACGTGGAGTACATATAAAACATGGAAAAAGTCTACTTAACCCCACCACTTTTTATACATGGTCTACTTCACCCCCCAACTATGGAACCGTCTGTTTTACCCCCTGAATTTTCCAAAACCGTCTATTTTACCCCCCCCCCCCGGGTGGTTTTTTGACAACGGTTTTGCTACAGTAACAACATGTTTGCTACAATTATGGTGTTTGCTACAGTAATGGTGGTTCGAATTTCCTTTTGTTTTCGGTGAAACTTTGAAAAATCACAGTAAATCATAGAAAAATCATAAAATAAAAAATCTAATTTTATTGAACTCCACATGAGTAGATCTACATAGTGAATATATAATACAGTATGCTTTAGTACAAAATTTTTACTGTAGCCTTAGATTAATTGGAAAATCTAATTTTATCTGTAATTAATTGGAATAATTCATAGTTGCAGCTTCTATGGTCCAATTGTGGTGAAATTTTTATGGTATGCTAATTATTGTATGCTTGAACTATAGTAAAAATTTTGTACTCATTGGACTATGTATAACTTAGTTATAGATAAATTCTAATTAATTACAGACAAAATTGGATTTTTTAATTAATCTAAAGCTACAAAAAAAATTGTACTAAAGCATACCGTATTATATATTCACTGTGTAGATCTACTCATGTGGAGTCCAATAAAATTAGATTTTTTATTTTATGATTTTTCTATGATTTATTATGATTTTTCAAAAATTCACCGAAAATAAATAAAAAAAAGGAAATTCAAAACCACCAACATTGTAGCAACCTAGCGTTGCTGTAGCAGACCCGCTGTTACTGTAGCAAAACCGCCGCTGAAAACCGTCCAGGGGGTAAAATAGACGGTTTTAGAAAGTTCAGGGGATAAAACAGACGGTTTCATAGTTGGGGGTGAAGTAGACTAAGTATGAAAGGTGGGGGGATTAAGTAGACTTTTTTATGTAAAACATGACTGACTCCTTCGCAAAAGCAAAGGAATATTTCAAGACTTGTATGTCCCTTTATTTATTTTTTTCTCGGGCCGTGCGACTATGCTATACCTATACTAACGTGGTCTTAGTTTTCTCTTTAAGCGCCATATGTAAAAATTATTAATGTTCCTTGGTTTTGTCATAGTACCGTAACCACCACAGTGAAAATTGTTTGAATTATGTATCGGAGCTGTTCGGCTGATGGTTTCTACGGCTGATAAGCCAGCTGATGCTGATTTATTCTACTCCATATACGTGTAGTAAGAATGTTTAGTTTTTTCTTGTTGAAATGATGAATAGTTGCTCTGCTTTATAATTCATCTGTGCCTAGTTTATAACTTAGTATTCCACAAGGTTTAAGTTTGTTGGCTAAAAATGTCTCATTCTTAAAAACTTAAAACTTGTGGGTTGCAAACGCATGATCATTTTCTAAGTTGTTGCGAGTTATGATATGGTACAAATAGAATTTGCTATAACTTTGTTCTAAAAGAATCTTGACATCCGGAGTTTTCAATTTTTAAAATGTTAAAATCAAAAGTTTCTCGATGATGGTAAAGTCCTGCCAAAGCCATATGACATTATACAAATACAAAAACTTAGTCATATGCTGCTTATTATTACATTGAGCTTTCTCAAATTGATGTGACCCTTGTTGAGATTCTCGTCATGCACCCATGATCAAGATTCACGTACACCCACAAATAAAATACTAACTCTCACGCTAAAAGTTATGCAAAAACATGCTTTTTCTACCAATTAAAAAATTCATATGACATGAGTCTCTCTCTCCAAAATATTCATGTGCCAAAAGAAAATATGGGCTATGCTAAAAAAGCATGCCAAAGAGCATGAGAAAAAAATATACATGCTAAAAAGCATGAGAAAAGAAAAAAAACTAAAAGCAATAAAGATAGCCTATATTTTCAAAACCAAAGCAAAGAGAGAGAGAGCCATGCACAAAGGAGTTTAAAATTAGTAATATTTAAAATTTCACACACTTGCACTTCTTGATCAAAGTGTATGACTTGCATCTCCTTGGATCCGGTTTTTGACTTAGCAACATTATGTGATGCAAGTATGTCTCTCTTTCATACCTATCCAAAACTCCACAAAAAGCCTTTAGAGGTAGGATGAAAAGAAGGCAAATATCAAAAGCCTTTGGTGAGAATTATACACATTGAGCGATCGAGTGAATCATCTGAGGAACTTACTTTTTATTTGCAAAACTCTCAAAACCTTCGGAAATAAAGTTGATCAAAGAACGAATGATTAGTGATTCTGTTAAAACTGTTCTATCTTAACCACCTAAGACTTGAAAAAGGAACAAGCCTCATAAGGATTAGAGTTAAAAGGGTGGATAAAATACAACTTATTTAAATCAAGAAATAATACTTGGATATAGACATGGCACTTGTGAATTCTAATCAGTATTGTAGCAACTCCTGGTCAACAAACAATGACTTAGCTATTTGCTCGGGACGAGTAAAGGTTAAGCTTGGGGGATCTTGTTGGCGGTCCTTAACGACCAAATTCGATCGCCAATTAAGATACAAAACATGAGAAACTAGCAAATTTACACACCTATGTTATTTATATTAACAAAGTTCCACATGTATTTGGAAGATCAATGTTTTGCAGGACATATACATAAATACAGTGAAAACATGGACAAAAGGCGCAACCCAACAAAGCGTAAAGCAGAACTACGCAAAGGATATGAAGGAAGACCCACCTACATGTTCAATCTGGGCACCAAACCACCGAAGAAGCAGCACAGGCCCAACCAGCAACTCGCCACGTGAAGGCGGTGGCGAGAGGGGCCGGCCCAAGTGCGGTCGTACCAGGGGTGTGCCCGCACCCCGTACTGCCTCTCAGGCCCACCTTCGACAGGCGGTGCCATTAATGCCTTAGAGGTCGGTTTGGGGAAGATTCCCCGAATATCCCCCCGAACCGACCTGTAGAGTAGTATAAGAGGAAGGGGAGAGCCCCCTCTCTCACAAAACACCACTTTTGGAGCCACTCCTCTCTCTAGCTACTCTTGTATTTTTATACTTTTAGACATTTGAAGCTAGGCAAGAATCTTCATTGGAGAGCTTGTACCTTGGAGAATTCTTGGTATGAATAAAATAAAGAGTTCTTCCATAGTCTTGTTCTCAATATATCAATACAATTATGTTTATGATTTAGAATATGGTTCTTATGTTATGAACTTAGCATATGAACTAGGGTATAGTTCTTATGTTATGAACTTAGCATATAGAACTTTATATGCTTAATTAGTCATACAACTTATATGATTAAAATTAGAGCTAAGTTGAGGTGGCGGTTCATCGTTCCTTCGGGTTTGCTCGTGTCCTATACTTTGATCCGTAGGGTCTGAGTCTCGGGGGATACGGGTAGTTTCTTTATACACGAGCGTGGTGCTTGGGTATACGGGAACTTTCGAATGTGACGGTGCTCCACGGTCGAGGGGTAGGCGGCAGGTGGTGACAGCTCTATCCGTCCCTTGTAATCCCCCACGTTCGGGTATTCGTATAGAAGTTCGTAAATGTCTCCCTAGCTTGCTGGCAAGCCAGTGCCTAGAGTGGACCCGACCACGACAACGACAACGTCTGGGGACATGGCATAGAGGGTTCGCTCGGGGCCACCGTCAACCCGACCCTCTTCGCCTCGGCCGCCGTCGAGCCAGACTGCTGCTACAATCTCGACCTCGCTACCCACCGGCTGTTTGTATCAGGAACAACTCTTCGAAACCATCAGATGGCAAGTCCCTCAATTCAGCTGATCGTGCAAGGTCTCGGACGTTAAATCGAGGAGGTGGCGTATGCGCTCCAGGATGCACGCCACCCACCAGAGGTGCTGCTGGAGGACCTTCAGCGGGTGAAGCTCCTTTTGCACAAGGCATGGGCAATGCGCATCCCATATTCTGATTTCAAGCTCCTATGATGGCTCCGATTCAAGCTCAACTGAAAGTAGTTTGTTCTTCCGTGTACGGGTAATTGAGCGGCTATGATGATGTGGGTGCAGAAACTTTTTTTTTTCACGATAGGGGAATACAGATGTGGGTGCAGAAACTAAAAGTTTGTTCTTCCGTGTGTACCGGTAATTGAGCTCTTATGATGGATGTCAATTGCATTCGGAATTTGTTGGTGGATATTGAATTTGTTGCGGTATATGTGTGGGTTGTTCTTCAATTCTATGTACCGGTAATTGACTAATTAAGATACTAGATCAGAGATATTCTGAACTGCAAGATTATTGATTATGAATAGTAGTTGTACTCAAAGAAGAAAAGTTTGTGCTTATGGGGTATGATAACACAGTAACGGACACAGTCGACTGATGGGTTTTTATTTTGTTTGGGATTTGGGAACCTTAGATAATTGGGATTTACTAAAAAATTAGAGCTTAATTAAGACAGCCTTCCAATCAACGGCCCACTCCGCTCCCTTGCTGCAATGCTGCGCCCGCTATAGCCACCAGAAATGCATGGAAATGAAGCCTCATGTTCAGTCAATTGTATATAGAAACACAGAATGGCTGAATGCAGCCTCATGCACTGCAATTTCTTTAGACCAAGATCACGGATTGTATAATGTGTTGCAATGTCTTCAGAGCGTCAGCAAACTTTACCAGATACACAATTGGAATCTGTCATGACGATGGAGGAGCATCAGCCATGGTCAGGACCATAAACAATCGCTACCCCAGCTCCAAAATACATAGTTGCATAAATAACTGTGCCGGATACTGTGATCAGCTCAAAAATACATAGTTCGCATTAAGATTGTGACAAGAGAAGTCACCAGACTTATGGATGATTACAAGTTGTCAATCACACCATGGAGTGATATTTGAGATCTACTACTGTCAGCCGAGTACCGGTGCCTCTGGGAATGTCCTCGCTGAAGGCGGATTCGACCACATTTCTCATTTTTCCTGCCAAGGGAAACATTCACATTTAGTCAATAAAAACACCGGAAATGCTCAATGTTAGTCACTCCAATAGACATTTCCATACTTTTACAGAGAATTTAAAGAACATTAATTACAGTTTGGATACATCACTACAGAACATTAATGTTAAGCATAGCAGAAACATGTCTAATCATCAACTAGTTAGTGATCAAAATGTTCAAAAAAAAGAGTAGAAAATTGCTACTGGAAGAAGAGTCTCCTTGTCGAAAAAGTCAAGAATTTTTTTTTGCTACTGTACTTCATTATGGAACAAGCGTGCTGTAATCACAAGATACAACACATGCATGCAGTCGTTTACCGACCCAGAACATATATCTCTGCTAAGGAATTCAGTGCTTGTCAAAAACTGGAAATCACAAGAGAAAGACGTGTTGCAGCTGGCTCCATGTTTGCTAATAACAAGCTTTGATGGGGAAAGCAAATAATGCCAAGGCCAGGCAGGAGGACGTTAGCAGCGGTCATGGGAAATCGCGCAACGGCGGCACAGCCGCTTAGGACTCGCCCGGCCCGCCCGCAGCGGCAGTAGGGTCGTCTGATCGGATCAACTCACCGCCTCGCCGGTCGTCCCTTGGCGACGACGGTGACGGCCCCGCCAGAACTCTGGGTATACCGACGGTGACGACGACGGCAGTAGCCACTAGCCAGTAGGGTCGTTTCAAGCAGAGATCACACACCATTCTCAAAGAGATGACGATGCATAATTTGCGGCCGCGGGCTTGATTTGCTGAATAAGTGGAGGACATTGATCCTGAAATTTTCTCTTCCATTCCGAGGCTTCAGATTGCTGCCTCACATGATTTTTCCATGGCGCCAAAATAGTTGGGCCTAACAGCCTAATTTGGCCCGTGAGATTTTCAGATTTGGGCTTTATTTGGTCTCCTTTTTAAACCTCAGCCCATCGCTGAGATGTGAGGCTGGAGAAGCCTTTATTCTGCTTGTCTGTATCGCTCTTTCTAAAGAAAAAGGCTGCATTTAACCAAACGAATCCATTTGTGTGATTTTTTTTTCTAAGCCACAATACAAAAGTTGAAGGTGACGTACATGCACTTTATTTGGAACGAGGAGTCACCGGTTTTCGAAAACCGGAACAAATAGAGAAACACGCCCCTTGTGCTCCTAGATTGTTTGGTTTTGCTGAATGATGCTGGACTTATTAGTGATATAAACTTTATAAAAAAATATATTAAAACTTGGCGTATGAAAAATTATCATAACCTTCATTTTCTAACAAAGTAACATCTATTTTCACTATCTGGAAGGGAGTAAATCTTTTTTTTCTATAACAAAATATTGACACGCACACCTACACCGTCTGCAAATGCCTTGGAGATTTGACAGGTTACAAAAACATCTTGCTGCCAACCGCCATACTCTCTTCCTTCCAAAATAAATACACGTTTTGTTTTTCGAGGAGTCAGACCTTTTAAATATGACTAAATATATATATAAATCACTAATGTTTATGATATATAATAAGGATCATTATAATCTCCCACACATAGCCACGGCAGCCCCTTGAGGTCCTCTGAGTGGAGGTCTCTCGTCAGGTCCTAGGTTTTGTACTTCATTTCGGCTTGTGGTTCACCGTAAATGCCCGTAAATCTCCAAACTTCACTCCCTGACTCAGACACTTCCATGTCAATGTGATTTTTGGACTGAGTCCTCACAACCACATCGATTGCTCTCCGCCAAAACAATGCAATCCCCCCCTCCCCCTTTCCTTCACAATCCACCGCCACTTGCCCATATTTAGGTTCTGTTTAAAAACATTCATTGTATTGGTGTCTAACTTGATTTTCGACAAAAACAGGATGTCTGCTTGCTCGGCCTTCCGACAACGAACTACCGGGGCGTTTCCCAAGCCCCGGTAGTTCCATGCCAAGAGCTTTATTGTCCTGCGGAGCTGGTACGTCAGCTCCGCTTTCTGGAAATTCTCATCATCTTGGCTCTCTCCAACCGGCACCGTCCTTGCCTTGTTCAAAGGATCTACCTCCATGGCGTCATCTCCTTCTAGCGCCCGCTTCTTCTCCACTCTTTCATTCTGCATTTCTGCTTGCCTGTATCGTTCTAAAGAAAAATGCCGCACCGCATTTAACCAAACGAATCCATTTGTGCTAGTTTTTTTTTTCCAAAGCACAATACAAAAGTTGAAGGTGACGTACACGCACTTTAATGTAACATCTATTTTCACTATCTCGATGGGAGTAACACTTTTTTTTTTCTGAAACAACATATTGACACCTACACCTACACCCTGTTTTTGCGAACGCCTGGGAGATTTGGCAGGTTACAAAAAGATCTTCTACCAACCGACATGTTTTCTTCGTCTCAAAATAAATATACATCTCGTTTTTCGAAAAATCGAACCTTTAAAATTTTGATAATATATAAAATCACTAATATTTATGATATATACTAAGTATCATTAAAATATGAAATTATTTTTATAATAAATTTATTTAGAGATACAAATATTGATAGTATTTTCTATATTTATAATTAAATTTTAAAAAGTTTAACTCCTCAATATGCGAGATATGTTTTTTATTTTAGACTGAGGAAGTATAATTTATCGTAGAACCGTCCAATTTATAAGAGCACAAGTACAATAGCAATTACCAAAGCAATCAAACTGTCATACTTGAGCACATATAAACACGATAGTCCGACGAAATCACGAAGGATCTCAAACAACCAACATACAAACCAAGATCGTAAAGATTCAACGTAACCAGTCACATGTTACATCACAGTTCACAAATAGTTCTCATACATCAGAGTTCGAATAATTATTACAAACCAAGTTTAAAAGTAGCGGAAGCAAAGTAGTTTAACATAACATCACACATAGTTTAATACAAAGCCAATTTCATAGTCATCTGCAACCAAAAGCACAAGGGTGAGATGATGTCGGTATGAAATTTCGTCCCGTGCCGAGGGCACATGTGTAAGCCGGAAGGGTCCGCTCAATGGAGCTAGAGATCCGTCTAGCTTCAGTCCAAGGGCGGTCAATCCTGCGCACTTCTCTCGAGACGTGCCAGTCAATTTGACCTTGCAATTGACAAAAAATAGAAAGTTTATCAGTAATTTAGGGTGGAACATACCGGTGTTACCAGACAATCCCGAATGTGCGGCTCTGAGAGCCGATATGAAAGAAGATCGACTAAATAGTCGATTTCAGCATATTTATAAAAATAAATCAGTTAAAGCTCATAGGGTTGTGTAAGAAGAATCGGTTATCGTTAAGGATGAATGTCATTATTTAGACAAATATTGGTCAATGGTAAAAGATGTCAACAATGATTAATTTATACTAAGCCAATGACTTCAAGTAACGGAACCCCTTTTATATAAAAGAAATAGTTCATCACTATTCAACCATCTAATAAAGATAAATCTAATGAACATATTAGATCTCATCTATCGCTATGATCAATGGGACATGAGGCAGAATCATGCAGGCCGTAGAAACAACAATAGACTCGATGACCCTAACTTATCACTAATATTAGTGGGGCATGAGGCAGAATCATGCAGGCTATAATACAATAATAAGATCATGGGACTAACACATCTTTCAACCTATCCCTACTTCGATAATCTCATGATGTGAACTGTTCGTGAAATCGCTCGATATCGATTAAAATAGTCGATTCAAGCATAACGCACAGTTAAGGTCATGCCATATCAGGAACAGATCTATCAAATAACGATCCCCACTCCACGATGCTAATAGTGGGGTGTGAGGCAGAATCACACAGGCCATGATAATGGGCCATTGAACGGTTTTCGCTAGCCAATAGATCTACTCAAGATTGAACGTGCCTTAACCGCACGCTATGCACGATCAAGATTGATATAAAACAGCCGATAAAACATAACTCATCGTTTAAAGAACAGATTAGATCAGTTTAGATTAACAAACAATGGGTTAAACAAGATATAAGGCCGATCTAGATCAATCTCAATTGGAAGAAGTGATATTACTATAATTAAATAAATAATAGAAGCAATAAGCAATATCGGTAACTTAATGAATCTATCCGAAAGAACGCCACCCTTAGATAGAACCGATAACTTGACCTTAATCTAGTTCGAGCAGTGGAGGTCGATCGGATCGATGCAGACTTACTTGAACTAGACAAGAATCGATAACTAACTTATACCAGAGTCGCAGTGAAGGTCGATCGGATCGATGCAGCCGTACGAACAAAGGTATAAGCCATGAGGGTAGTTACAGACAAGCAGTGGAGGTCGACCAGATCGATGCAGCCGTACTTGCTGAAGAACTCAACGAGATCTACTCTACTCCTACTCCTAAGGGGTGGCCGGAGCCGAAAAAAGTAAGGCCCTGTTTGGTTGAGCTGTGGCTGTGGGAAAAAGCTGCTGTGGGCTGTGAGCTGTGGAAAAGCTGCTGTGGGCTGTGAGCTGTAGAAAAGCTGAAAGCTGTTTGGTTAAACAAGTATAAAATATACCTTTCATCTTTATCTCTCTTGAAACAACTATGGAAGAGCTTTTTATTCCACCAATTTCGAAAAGCAGAAAGCCAAAAGCCAAAAGCAGGGTCAAACCAGCTTTCAAAAATGAACTACGGAAAAGCAGCTGCTTCTGAAAAAGCACCCTCCAAAAGCAGCCCTTTTGGTTGGGCTTTTGGCTTTTGGGGCCAAAAGCCAAAGCCAAAAGCCCAACCAAACAGAGCCTAAGTAACTTGTATTTGATTGATTGTGTGTCTTTACAATAGCCGAGGTTTGATATTTATACCCAGGACCTATGCATGACTCCTATCTAAGCATGACTCATCATAATCTTTGGCCCTAGAGGAAACATTCCTAATTTAAGATAATTTGGACTCTAACCTTTCCCTTTTTGTAGAGTCCAACATGTCTTGTCCCGGCGCCGACATAGCCTTTGTCGTTATCTACCGATACTATCTGAAGAAAGCCGATTCCAATGTTGCATTCGAATCAGCTGATACTGACCTACACACGATTGATTCCTTGATGATATGATCTTATGAGCTTTCAAGTCCCTATGACTCTTTTTCCAAATTTTGGTGTAGACACATGCCCCCTAATTTTGGGATAAAAGTAAATTTATTCCAAAATTATCACGTTTGCATCCCCGATTGGTCCGTAGTCACGGGTAGAGAGGCTTGATCTGGGGTCTACTATTTGTTGTTGTCTATGTCAGCTCATGAGCCCATGCTTCAAAACTTTTTCAAGAGCATCATTGCTTCACGAACAGTTGGATTTATCCTTCTAGGCCGTCTATAAAAAGTCTATCTGACCCCGATGAGAGCAATTCAATAATTCAGCTATGTTTCTCTTCCATATACCCCTCGAGTGCTTTCGACTTCGCTGGACCCTCCATGGTCTATCTTTTTGCTATGAAGATCTTGAGCGGTTAGAAGAATTCTTGTGCATAGGGTGATTGTGTAGCTCATCTTAGCACCTTGTCGAGCAAGAGAATCAGCTACTGCAGTTAGAAGAATCCTTGTGATATCGCCTAGGTCTTCTCTCCATGCTTGCAGAGCTGTTCTACTATTTGCAAGGGTTAAAATGTGTGGACAACTTCCCCTTGTTTGCTCAATCAAATGCCCATCGGGAAAGCCACAAGTTTCTTTCCTGCAGTTTCCCAGTCACCAAGAAATCAGCTGGGCATCTGTTAGGCAAGCAGTTTTTCCTCTTTTCTGACATAATTTTATTTACGGGCCGATGTGACTCAGTTCATGATGACTTTCGGCCCTATGGGGATTCGAACTCCCTTCAATCCAAAGAAACCTTGGTGGGCTAATTGCTGGTTAATGTAAATCTTTTGTATCCATTCCATGATATTTTGTAACTTGGGAAGCAATAAGTCTGAATCTGTTATCTCTTTGTTATCTGTCCCCTAAATTTTTAGAGCATCGATCCGTTTCTATATCTGATTTCAATTTCACACCCCCAGCGAAATCTATCTCCTCGCCTTCCCAGGCTATATATACGGGCCACGGCTGGAGATCAAAAAACAACTCGCTTCATCCCAAACCTTCTACATCCTTAGTATAGTTCCTGCTTTTTCATAGGTTTGAGATCATGGAGAACAGTAAGAGGTTTGCTGAGGAGGCTCTCAAAGGATTTGCATCATCGCATCAGCGCCTTCATCGTCAGGAGGGTACAACTCGTGATGCCCCCACTGCCTCGGGGGATAGGACTGACTCCATTTGGCCTTTAGGGTTCTCTTCATCAATAGCTCATCGCCAGCTCCCTTGTTATTAGAGGAGGCAGATTAACAATGATGATCTACTTGCCTCTATTGATCGGCATGGCCAGGGTCTCGCTGAATGTCTCTCCCTCGCAGAATCAGCTCTGGCCATGGTTCGATGCTAATTGCCTCCCAAGGCCGCTTCAGTGGAGGATAGGTTGGCCAAGGCCGAGGCTAGAATCGCTGGTGAGATATCTATCATAACCTTTGCTTTCTTTCAATTTCATCTTCAAGATTCTGATCATCTTCCTTTTGAATCTTTTTAGATTTGTCTGCTCAACTATAAAGCCTTTGATTGGCTACAGAGTACGCGACAGGATTCATCAACGCTAGGGGCACCGTCCCGATGGTTCACCGCACGACATCCCAAGCCATGTTAGGGAGGTCGCTTTGTATGGTGTTCGCCATGGTGCCGCCATGGCATTGGCTTCTGCGTAAGCCTATTCTAGCCACGAACTTTGGTTCCTTCTCCATGGTTTTCCAGCTGCGGCGCACCCTAGGGATTGTGAGCGCCTGGTTGAGGATTTTTTCGGTGCTGCTAACTTCGTAGCCTTTATTTCCTAGGCTAATGATATAGTAGCTAAAGTGTTTTCCGTATCATAGTTTGTAATAGACTAATAGGTGATATTAGCAAACAAGTTCTCCCTCTTGAGTGATTTTCCTTTTGTTTCGTACTTCATACTATAGGCATCACTTTGTCCGTGTTTGCTTTGCTCCTATAGGAGATACATATCGTACCAGCTTTTACCCCTTTGGGTTTATTTTCACGCTAGAGGCGATACCCTTCTGGTATCAGCTATTAGAGCCGACGACCGAGCAAATTGGTTGTCAAGTATTAATCTAAATACTAGGGTAATATTTCTTTAAATATTTCCCATTTGATTGCTCTGCCAAATTTTCTTCTCCTCTTAGTGTTTCCAAAACATAAGCATTACCAGGCGTACAACGTTTGATCCGATAAGGTCCTTCCTAATTAGGTGGTCATTTGCCAAACTTGTTGTCCTTTGACCCGATCGACAATTTTACTTTCTAGACCAAATCTCCTTTAGAAAATTGCTTATTCTTGACTCTTTTATTGTAATATTTCATAACCCTTAGTCTATTGGCTTTAATATCTTCAAGTGCACGTAGCCGCAACTCAAATTCTCTAAGTCATCTATCACAAGATCTTTATAGACTTTGGTCGACAAATCATTTTGCAACATAACACGCCTCGATCCAATTTAAACTTCCCAAGGAAGGACTGCATTATGGCTATGCACAAGTTCATAAGGCGACCATATCAGCTCTTTTGCTCTTGGCCATCAAGGGTAATCCATCCCTAGTCTTCTCTAGAGTCTTATCTTCCTTTTCCATTTTGAAGATCAGGTCCTTTGTTTCGGCTAAAGAGCTTATTTTGAAAATAGCCGATTCCAGATTCCCGGTCTTAATCCTATTCAGGTTTGAAAATGCGGCCTTTATTAAGAGAGCCCTTCGATCTTCTATCCTTAGTCATCCGACGTCGTACTCTCTTCGGTATTAGCGAGGTGACGCTACGTCTCCTATTAATTGTGGTTGCCTTTTGCATGACCCGAGGCATCCACTCCTTCGTCCCGTGGCTTTAAATACTGGTTGAGGGCTCCGATCTGGCATACATCCACACTTGCAACTATTCCTGTTTCTTTGCTTTTCTCTGCCCTCGCATAACTCTATAGCAGCCTTTCTCTCTTCCTATAGATTAGATTAACTTCATGGCTGGTGAGGAGAACTACGGCAAGCGCACAGCGGAGGAGGTCCCGGAGGAGAACATGCCGATGAACCAGCGCCTCTGATGCATGAGGTACGATTGACATCCTCTATTCATGGTGATGATCTTTTCTGACTTGCCTATAGGTTTGTCATGAATGACAGCCTTCGCCCCCTCCCTAGGGCCGACAATCCCTCTGACGCTGCATCTTTCGCGTCGGCTTCGTCGTTGGATTCTTCCAACTCGTATAACGACGATGATGCCCGGTATTTCTTTTGAGAATGGAGGGCGGCCGAGGACCGTTATTCTGAGGCGATTCGAAAAAATAGCTAGCTTGATATCTGTATAGGGGTCTTCCAAGCGGCCCTTAATGTGGCTGAGGAGGAGGCTAGTGCTGTTCGAGCGCGATTGGCCAAGTCTGACGCCACAGTGGCAGGCAAGATGAGTTCCATGAATGCTTCTATTCTGATTTCCACCGTCTTTATCTTGATAGTCTTCTATGATCGCCAGCCCTGATGATGCTATCGGAGTCTCTCCAACTAGCGACGAATGCGGCCGCAGATGCCGTCAATGCTCGAGGTTCCCTCATCAACACTTGCCTCCAAGACATCTTGTCCCGCGCTCAAGAGATCACCCTCCACAGCGTTCGTCATGGTGCAGCGGTGGTGCTGACCACGGCGCAAGTCCAGATTGGGTACGAGCTCCACGCCATGGAGATTGGCTTCCTAATGGGCGACGGCCCCGAGGAGCATGAGGATTTGCTTGAGGAGTTTGTCATCACGGTGGAGGCTATTGTGGACATCACATCTGCTCAAGATGTGGTGAACAAGGTCTTCAATTAGTTTGTACTTAGGGTAAACTGATGAATAAAGACTCCTGCTCTTCCATGAACGCATCTTAATGCAATGCCCTCGTGTATGACTGTCTTTGTTTTTATTTCTTGCTCTGGAGGCGATACATATCGCATTAGCTTTTATGTCTTTGAAGATTTTTCATTTTTTGAACTAGAGGTGATACCTTTTTGGTACCGGCTATTAGAGCCGATGACTGAACAAATCGGCTATCAAATGTTGATCAAATGCTAGGATAACGTCCCTTTATATATTTTGCCGTAGAACTTTTCATACCAAAGGTTAAACGATTGATCAACCCAGGGCAAGCATCCCATTAAGCAAAATAAAACTCCTTTAAGAAATCTATCAACTATGAATCGCACTTATGATTCGACTTAGCATTCACATACGTCGGCCTAAACCCATTTTCGGGGCTAATGCTTATTTTTTCCATAATCCAATGGCTGACGTGAAGCCGTGACTTTTTACTAAAACAAACTCTCAAAGCCGATCGCTTACATCGACTGTTGGCTTTCATTGCTGATCTTAATGAAGGCTCCTTCCCATAACTTGCTAGAAAAGCATTCAAAGTCTCCTAGTTTCTAGAAGACTAGATCGGCTGTTGCGATGCTCATAGACTCATCAGCGCGAACCAGTTCGACATCATCTCCATGCCATTGAATCAAACACTAATGCATGGTTGATGGTATACAACAGTTCATATGGATCTAATCACGACCAAGGAGCAGACTATACGATCCTTTTCCATCGATGACAAAAAATGTGGTGAGCAGAGTCTTACTCCCGATTATCAGTTCGACATTCATTGCCCCCCGAGTCTTAGATGTGTTACCTCCGAAGTCTTTAAGAATCATGTTAGTCTCAATTAGATCTCCTAGTCTCTTGACAAGTTTATGGAAAGTGGTGAAAGGCATGAGATTAATAGAAGTACCTCCGTCCACTAACATCTTGTTCATCGGCTTCCCATCAATAAATCCTTTCATATATAAAGCCTTTAAGTGTCAATGCTTGACTGATTTATCAAATATTGCTTGCTGCACAACCGTTTACTTGGCAACTATCTCCTCATACTCTGATTCATCAAAATCCAAGTAAACTTCTTAATCTGTCAAAGCTCTGAACTCTAATGGTAACAGAAAAGCCATTTGAATATTAGCCGATGGTTGCTTTCTATCAGCTGTTTGCTTAGTATGCCACACTTGAGATTTACCGGATGCCTGCGCCTGTTCCAACTCTTTATTCCTTAGGCGTTACACCCTTCTCTTCTGACTTCTTATCAAACCTCCTGGACACCTTTGGCCTTTCTGCCAAATATATTTTCTCTCATTGCCTTCTTTATAATCAGCCCAATCTTGGTCAGCAACTCTTTTTCCCAGCCGATTATGAACACTTCCATTTTTTAAGCGCTGATCCATGTTATTATGATAATATGCATCTTGAGCATGGATAGACCGACGGTTGGTTTAGGATTGCCTAAACTCCCAATATTGATTGATGCATTCTGGACAGTCATGTCTGGTAGGCAACTTCAAACCTTCATTCCAGCAATGTCTGAAGAAAGGACAATTCCAATGCGATTCAGCTTGTTTCCTTTTATACCTTTCTTTTTCTAGTTAACGCTGGTATTCTTAATCCTTTAACCAATGCTGATAATCCTTTTCCTTCTGCCGCTGCCACTTATTCAATAGGATCCAAGATGTAACTCATGACTTTGTCGCCCCATCTTTTGACGTTTCTCCCTGCTCATATTGGCTCTTTTGCTTATCATGACGTCTTTTATTTTCCCTGTATTCGTCGGCCGATATTTGCATCTTGGGATCGACTGTTCTAGCTTCTCTTGATTTTGTTGATGTTAGGACCTTAGTCTTTCCTTTGAGTAGCCTAGCATCAATCATGTTTTGATCTCCTAGGAAAGGATTATCATCAACTTTCATTTTCTGAGGCATATCAAATTTGAGCCTTCCTTGCTGAATAACCCTCTGTATATGTTGTCCGAAAATTATACATTCATTAGTGGAATGAGAAGTAGCGTTATAGAACTTACAAAACTTCTTATTCTTTAACTGATTAGGGGGCAACATAACATGGTTATCGGGAAAACTTATCTGTCCCTTCTCAAGCAAGAAATCGAAGAGCTTGTCTGATTTTGTGACATCAAAGTCATAGCTCTCCTCGACTCCTCTTTCTCAAGGATTTGACACCATTACTATCTTTTTGCCCCAATTCCATTCAGCCGTAGCAACCTCTTCCTCTTCATCTTCATAGCCGTCATCGACTAAGTATGGATTATAAGCTTCGGCCACTGTGGTACTCTTCTGAAATCAGGTATCTCTACGTATACTCTAGAATTGGCTATTGAGCGCTACCACTCGTTGAGCCAATTGACCTAAGTTATTAAATTCTTGTCCCATCAATTTCTCTTACCACATTGGTAGCATTCCCTGAATGACTAAAGCAGTTAGCTAATCATCAGCCAAATTTAATGAGAAGCATAAGTTCCTAGTCTCTCGGAACCTCTGAAGAAACTCAATGACTGATTCATTAGTCTTCTGCCTTATAGTTGTTAGATCGGTAATCTTCTTTTCTCCAGTCCTAGTATAAAAATATATATGAAATTTCTTCTTGAGGTCAGCCTAGTTGGTAATGGAGTTGACCGGCAATGATGAAAACCAAGTGAAGACTGACCCTGACAGGGACAAGGAGAAGAAACAAACTCGATGGGCCTCCTCAACTGATGCCTCGCCCAATTGTGTAAGATACTAACTGACATGTTCTATCGTGCTTATACCATGTTGGCCAGTGAGCTTAGCAAACTCTGGGAGCCTGTAATTTGTGAGAAGAGCGACCAAATCATACCATTCTAGATATGGATGTTTGTACGAAAAGGTTAGCCTTTTGGCTTCAGACCGAACTGATTCTTCATCGTCTCGATCACCTTTAGCAACAACTCGTCAGCATGTGAATTTGGATTTTCCTACACCTGCTGACCCATTTGTGGATTGAAATCCCATGTGCCTTGATACCCTGGATTCGGAATCATGTGAAGGGTGTTATAATTTGTGCCATAATGATACCCTTGTGGAATCTCTATCTACTAGGTCCTTTCCTGGTTTGCTGCTTGAAGTCTCTGATTGTAGACATGAGGATCTATATCTCTATAGATCCTTTGAATTGATGGTGCTATTTTTTGAGCCAACGATGGTATGTGGCCTGATGTGCCAAAATTGTTCACCTAGTTCTAACCTTACCCTACCAGCTGTTGCACATGCTGTACTGACGGTCTAGGATTATACTGTATCTGATTCATAGTAGTTCTTTGAGCTTGTTTAGATGAACCCTAAACTGCTTAGACATCATCATTCTAGCTGGTGCTGCTTCTTGATGGCTGGTACTGACTTGATTAGTCCCTTGGGTCATAGGATGTGGAATGTTGTAATAAAACAGCCCAACTTAACCAACTAGAGACCCATGAATCGCCTCTTTCATGGCATTGTGGAATGTGTCCAATAAAGCTTCATTATGGCTTGTTATGGCATCATGAACAGTTTTGTCCACAATTTCTGTAAAGAAACGACTGTCTTCAGCTTCAACTGTATCTGTCTACCCATGTAATAAAACTCTTGGTAGTGGAAATTTCAGAACAATTGTGTTGTTGCGTGTTTTGGTGTAGGACAACAAACACTTATTCTGAAATTCTTCTGTAGCTTTGCTGATGACATCTTTATCTCCAGTAGGTAGATCTTCATAATGTACCATAAGGATGTCGTTGTTGTTGTGAACCGCCATATGATTGTGCTATCCCACCGAGCGTGCTAGAAACGTGTGTCGGCATGAAATTTTGTCCCGTGCCGAGGGCGCACATGCAAGCCGAAAGGGTCCGCTCAATGGAGCTAGAGATCCGCCTAGCTTCAGCGTAGGGGTGGTCAATCCCATGCACTCCTCCCGAGACGTGCCAATCAATTTGACCCTGCAATTGACAAGGAGAGAAAGTTTATTAGTAATTTAGGGCGGAACGTGCCAGTGTTGCCAGACGGTTCCGAATGTGCGGCTCTGAGAGCCGATATGAAAGGAGATCGACTAAATAGTTGATTCCAACATATTCATAAGAATAAATCAGTTAAAGCTTATGGGGTTGTGTAAGAAGAATTAGTTATCATTCAGGATGAGTATAATTATTTAGACAAATATTGGTCAATGGCAAAAGAATGTCAACAATAATTAATTTATGCTAAGCCAATGACTGCAAGTAACCGAACCCCTTTTATATAAAAGAAACAATTCATCGCCATTCAACCATCTAATAAAGATAAATCTAATGAACATATTAGATCTCATCTATCGCTATGACCAGTGGGGCATGAGACAGAATCATATAGGCCGTTGAAACAACAATAGACTCGATGACCCTAACTTATCACTAATATCAGTGGGGCATGAGGCAGAATCATGTAGGCTGTAATATAATGATAAGATCAGGGGGCTAACATATCTTTCAACCTATCCCTACTTCAACAATCTCGTGATGTGACCTATTCATGAAAGCGCTCGATATCGGCTAAAACAGCCGATTTAGGCATAGCGCATAGTTAAGGTCATGCCCTATCAGGAACAGATCTATCAAATAATGATCCCCACTCCACTGTGCTAATAGTGGGGTGTGAGGCAGAATCACACAGGTCGTAATAACGGGCCATGGAACGGTTTTCGCTATCTAATAGATCTACTCAAGATCAGACGTGCCTTAACCGCACGATATGCACGATCAAGATTGATATAAAACAGCTGATAAAACATAACTCATCGTTTAAAGTGTAGATTAGATCAGTTTAGATTAACAAACGATGGGTTAAAGAAGATATAAGGTCGATCTAGATCAATCTCGATCGGACGAAGTGATATTGATGTAATTAAATAAATAATAGAAGCAATAAGCAATATCGGTAACTCAATGAATCTATCCGAAGAAACGCCTCCCTTAGATAGAGCCGATAACTTGACCTTAATCTAGTTTGAGCAGTGGAGGTCGACCGAATTGATACAGCCTTACTTGAACTAGACAAGAATCGATAAGTAACTTATACCAGAGTCGCAGTGGAGGTCGACCGGATCGATGCAGCCATACGAACAAAGGTATAAGCCATGATGGTACTTACAAACAAGCAGTGGAGGTCAACCGGATCGATGCAGTCATACTTGTTGAAGAACTCATCGAGATCTACTCTACTCCAACTCCTAAGAGGTGGCCAGAGCCGAAAAAAGTAAGTAACTTGTATTTGATTGATTGTGTGTCTTTACAATAGCCTGAGTTTAATATTTATACCCAGGACCTATGTATGACTCCAATCTAAGCACGACTCATCACAATCTTTGGCCCTAGAGGAAGCATTCCTAATTTAAGATAACTTGGACTCTAATCTTTCCCTTTTTATAGAGTCCAACATGCATTGTCCCGACACCGATCGTAGCCTTTGTCGTTATCTGCCTGCGCTATCTGAAGAAAGCCGATTCCAGTGTTGCATTCGAATCAGCTGATACCGACCTGCACACGATTGATTCCTTGATGATATGATCTTGGAAGCTTTCAAATCTCTATGACTCTTTTTCCAAATTTTGGTGTAAACAGATGATAAACAAAATGACTATTGCCCATGGTCCTAGTCCTCATCCACTACAAGAGCAAAGCAGGTCTTGCAGTAGCCGTGATACATAATGTTATCTGTAACAATGGGAATAAAATCCTAAGTACAAGAAGGTACTCGACTAGACTTACCTGTCCAACTAATATACTAAGACACCAAGGAGTATGCAAGACTTTATAAGTAGAGCTAGTAGACATTATTTGCAGGAAAAGCATAAGTATCCAACATATCTTTAATTATCAATCACCAGTTATTAATCCTATCTCATACTAGATTAGCAACTATCATATGCCAAACATGTTGGTACCATTAAGTCATTACAATAATAACCATATCCAGTTGAGTTCTTGCATAATCTCATAACCACACTTCCATCAATTACTATGATGAAGTGTACTCCTGTCAAGTTCTCACTATCCGGGAGATATGATGATTCGAATCGATTTCTACCCAGCTGGGGAATTATTCCTAACGTACACCCATACTTCCCCTATTGGGGTCATATCAGGTCACCTTTGGGACAACTCAAGTACAATCGTGGGTAGGACCAATGCCGCACCCTCAAAGATACAACCAATCTGCCAAGGGGGCTCGGGACTCTAACCCACCCTTGGGCTTATGCCATTGGCTCTCCACATATCCTTACTACCTCCACGATGCGCACTTTAACTGCTCATGTCCCCGGCCTGAGTTGAGCTACTTGGCTTCGCGGTCAGAACGAGATGGCACAATCTAGGGTTACGATGAGCTTCTACATACCACGGCGATTCTAGTGCACACCCTATCATGACAAATGATGGTCAGAGGCGTTCTGGCCATGACGACATGGCACGGTGGCGAAATGCCAGTGAGGGCCACGGGCTGCGAGAAGACCTTACCGTGCACTTCTAGCTAGCAAAGCGGGTGCGGTGAGACGGTGGGAGCACGACGAAGCTACGACATGGCGAAGGAGCGACGTGGTGCGAGCTGGGTGGCCGGCAAGGCGATGGCGACACTGCGTTGAGCTACTATGGCAAAGGCGAGAGCGAAGATGAAGGCCAACTAAGGAAATGAGAGCGCCAGGAGTGAGCGGGCGAGCGCTGGGCAGGTGAAGGCGCGTCGTGGCCCAACATGGCCTAACTGGGTGGGCCATCGACGATGAGCGGCCTCCATGCGGCAGCCAGACCCTAGCGCTGGTCGGCTACTGATGGCTAGCCGAACAGGCCATCAGAGCTCGCGGTCCTGCCTGACAGCGCGTTTTGACAGTGTTCAAACTCCTAAACCACGGCACATTAGCGCAATCTTCCTAAACCAAAGTTGTAGCCCTATATACCATCTACAACTTCTCTTAAAAGATCTAGGTCTAATTATCAATGAATAAGGAGTAAAATCACCTAGAGTCAGGCAAACCAAACTAAAAACCAACTGTGACTTAGAAAAATTTCTAAGTGTTGAATAATTGTGTTTTACTGATTTTTGTGAGCTCAAGATGACCAAGCTATGCACCGAATTAGCTCATGACCAAAAAATAAAAGTTGTTGCTCTACTCAAATACTACAACTTTGCTTAAGGGTGCTTTGCCATGCAAAGACTCTATGACACTATTCAAACTAGGTCAAACATACCACTTGAAAATGATGACTTGCACTATAACTAGGACTTAGAGACCAAACTAGCCTTAGTCATGAATACCAAAGTTGTTCCTTATGCTATTCTAAACATGTTTAAGGTATTCCCAAGATTCCACATACATTTCATACATTGGCTACATGTAAACCCTAACATAAGTAAGGCAATTAAGTAATCACACATGCAATATAAGCCAACAAAAGGGATAGTAATTGAGATGCTCATGCTCATGCATGCTCAAGGATGCTTATGCTCATGCAATGTCAAGGTTAAATGCATGCTTAACACATAGGGTGTTACAACCCTTCCCCCCTAACAGAAATCTCATCCTGAGATTGCACTGACCTACCATTCCTCGTAGAAACTTGGATAAACCTCACGAAGATAGTCCTCACATTCCCACGTAGCGTCTTGCTCACTATGATTATTCCAAATAACCTTGTAGAACTTGATGAATTTGCTATGGGTCACTCTTTCCATTTCTTTAAGCACTTTAATAGGTCTCTCTTCATAGGTCAAATCTGACTGAATCTTGATACTAGTGGGTTTAATAGCTTCTTTGGGCACACGAAGACATTTCTTGAGTTGGGAGACATGAAAAAACACTGAATATAGCTTTCATTTCCAGAGGTAACTGAAGTTGGTAGGCTACTAGTCCTTTTCGCGCAATGATCTAGTATGGACCAACATACCTAGGAGCAAGTTTTCGCTTTACTCGAAATCTTTGTACTCTCCTCATTGGGGATACCTTCATATACACATAATCTCCAACTTGGAACACAATAGGACTTCACCTCTTATCTGCATAACTCTTTTGTATTGATTGAGCGGCTTCTATATGTTGTCGAATGATTTAAACTTGCTCTTTGGCTTCTTTAACAAAATCAATTCCATAATATCTCCTTTCACCAGGCTCAATCCAATTCAGAAGGGTCCTACACTTGCTACCATATAAAGCTTCAAATGGAGCCATCTTGATACTCTCTTGATAACTATTATTATAGGAGAATTCAACCAAAATGTAACCAATCCTCCCATGAAAACTTGGAAGAAATCACACACGCTCTCAACATATCCTCCAAGATTTGATTTACACGCTTAGTTTGACCTACGGTCTGAGGGTGATAAGCAGAGCTGTGGATCAATGTGGTACCTAAGTACTTGTACATATGTTCCCAAAAATGATTAACAAATTGGGGCCCTCAATCTAATACAATACTCTTAGATACACCTTGCAATCTGACAATTTGTTCAATGTATAACTTTGCATATTGATGAGGTGGGATACTTGATATTGATAGGAATAAAATGTGTAGACTTGGTGAGATGGTCAACAATTACCCATATAGAATCATGCCCTTTTTGGGTGTTCAAAAGTCCGACAATAAAATCCATACTAATGTCATCCCATTTCCAACTTGGAATGGACAGTGGCTGAAGTAACCCTGCTGGTTTCATATGAATGGCCTTAACTTGGCAACAGTTATCACATCTTGCAACATATGTCGTAATTTCTTTCTTCATTTTAGTCCACCAAAACCTAGTCTTCAAGTCTTGGTACATCTTGCTACTACCCGGGTGAATGGATAGCTTAGAAGAATGAGTTTCCTCAAGGATTTAGTTTCTCAACTCCCTATCCTTCGGCACTACAAGTCGATCTTTAAACCATAGAACACCATTCTCATCTAATCGAAAATGCTCGCTCTCTTCTTCTTTCATCTTTCTCTTGATATGGAATATACCAACATCAGTCTTTTGGAGCTCAATGATCTTTGACTCTAGAGAATAACTAACTGTGATATTATGTAGGACTGCTGGATGCAATAAGTTGAAACCATCTTTCAACAAAGAATTACCATGATACTTTTGACTTAAGGCATCGGCAACTACATT